>NC_057797.1:102935800-103201111 GCF_018294505.1 Triticum aestivum
TATATGAAAAATGATCAGAAAAATCCAAAGAATCTGAATATGTGAAATAACATTTGGGCAATTTGTGAAATAACATTTGGAGTTGGAATTTGATCTTGTTTGAGTTCCACTTCAATTAACTTGGCTAGATATTGCATTAGGTAAATTCAGTACCTTAACATGACATGTCATTCATGTGAATGTGCATTGCATTGATTGTGTTCCTTCTTTGCTAGTCGGTGGTTGTTCCCTCTTAGTAGACGATGTTTCCGACGCTGTGATCGTTGACACCGATGAAGAACTATACTATCTTCAGAAGTGCCAGGCAAGCAAAACCCCCTTGTTCATTCCGATACAATCCCACTCTCTCGCTCCTGCTCTCTTTTACTGCATTAGGACAACAACGTTTCAACTGTTACGTGCTGCGGTAGCTGAACCCCTTTCCTCTGCATGACCTGTCATTGCCACAGTAAATAGATGAAACCCACTAGCATGAGTAGGAATTGTTTGAGCCCTGATGTGCCTACTCATTCGTGCTTGTTGTCATGCCTGCTACTGCTTAGAGTTAAGTCGGGTCTGATTCATCGGGAGTGAATTGGACTGTGGTGAACATGTCTTACTGTTGAGAGCTAAGTGTGTGAACACGATTTGGTAAAGGTAGCGGTGAGAGGCCATGTAGGAGTACATGGTGGGTTGTCTCATTGCGGCCGTCCTTAGAAACTGAGTTCTGTGTTTGTGATCCATGAACAGTTACTACCACACATTGGGCTCCGGGCGCTCCAAGCTCTTTCGACTTATTAATCATCTCGATCTCTGTCCAGGAGTTGCAACTAGTTTCTGGTGTTTGTAGGTAGTGTTAGTAGTCTACCAAGTGGTACCTGGTACAGGTGGGCTTGGGACAGACTAGGCACCATGGCACGGTGTACCAAGCGTAGATCTACCCGTCGAGGTGGGCTTGGGAACCCTGCACACATCGTTTGGGGCCGTGAGCAACACCCCGGCCGGATCTCCTTGCGGATGGAACCCGAATAGGCGATAAACCTGGACTAGAGACTTGTTGGTTAGTCAGGTCGTGGCCGACTCCCTCGCTCGGCTTCCGCTTGAAGGTCGCCGAGGTACATGACGTGTACAGGGCTATAAGTGGCGAGAGCGTGTGTGAAGAAGTACACCCCTACAGGGTTATCATTATCTATTCGAATAGCCGGATTCCTCGGATATGGAAACTTGGACCCTTTGCATAGTTCATAGACAAGTGAAAGTGGATACCCTAAAACTCGCAAGATAAGCGTGAGTGCTATGGATGGCCTTCTCGTAGGGAGACGGGAGCGGATCCATAGTGGTGTATTGAATGGTGAATATGTGGACTCGTGTGCGCCACCTCAAAAGATTTGCTTGCAAGCGTAGTTCAGGTTAGCCACTGAGTCAAAGCTGGCTTGCTGCAGTTAAACTCCACCACCCCCTTTGTGGATACCGATGCATATGCAGTTAGTTCTAATGTAAGTCTTGCTGGGTACATTTGTACTCATGTTTTCTTAATCTATGTTTTGCAGAGAGACTCCAGTCTCGCTAGTAGTTCCGGGTGGACTTCGACGTTTAGCTTGTTACCTCAGCTACGATCTTGTGCCCTTGGCAGGATCTGGTAGATAGTCAGGCCTCTAAGCCTTTTTCATTTATAGATGCCTGTACTCAAACATGTTAAGCTTCCGCTTGTGCTTTGACTTGTATGCTATGAATGTTGGGTCATGAGACCCATGTTTGTATTTCTGGCTCTTCGGAGCCTAATGAATAAATACTTGAGTCGTAGAGTCTTGTTGTGATGCCATGTTGTATGTACTCATATCAGGCATATTGTGTGTATGATTGAAATGCTTGGTATGAGTGGGATCCGACAATCTAGTTGTTTATCCTTGGCAGCCTATCATATGGGGAAATGTAGTCTAGTGCTTTCTGAGCGATAGTAGTCCGCTACAGCCCAGTTCACCGGAGTCCTGCTAGCCCAGCACTACTTCTCAGGACACTTGACTGGCCGGCATGTGTTTCACTTCGTTCCTGTGTCTGTCCCTTCGAGAAAATGTCACGCGGTGACATCCAGAGTCCTGCCTAGCCTGCTACAGCCCGGGTTCCCGGAGTCCTGTTAGCCCAGTGCTACTACCCGGATTCACACGCTGCTGACCGACATGCTCGATGTGATTCATGTATGCCTGTTCCCATGAGTTAGTGCCACCTTGGGTTCACAACTAGTCATGTCGGCCCGGGTTCTTTGTCATATGGATGCTAGCAACACTATCATATACGTGAGCCAAAAGGCGCAAACGGTCCCGGGCCAGGTAAGGTGGCACCCGTGGGAATACCGTGCGTGAGGCCGCAAAGTGATATGATGTGTTACATGCTAGATCGGTGTGACTTAGGATCGGGGTCCTGACAGCTTTGGTATCAGAGCCTGGCTGCCTGTAGGATTACCAAGCCATACTGGTCGAAGTCGTGTCTAGAAATGCTTCAGTTATATAAGGGAATTGATTGTGGAAGGGAACGCAAGGCTCTTTTTACTCCTTATCCCCATGACCTTCTGATCTGAGTCATCTTATCTTTTCTACGGGGTTAAGAACTAGGCTTCTCTTCTATCTCTCAGGATGACGTGTTACGAAACCGTAGTTGCCTAGGATTGTTGAGTTCAAGCCTCAGTTCAGTTCCTACTACTTCCATATGTTCATAACTGGCCTCAAAACCTTGATATTGTGATGTTGAGTGGTTATGCCACCATTTTGCAGGATGTCTCAAATCTTTTTAAGCATTTACAGCCGTTATGCTGTCTGAGTCATCCCAGGTTTCTAAATAGTCTGATGCATTTGCAAATCTTTCCTTCGTGTTCCCGTTGTCCTTTTGGGCCAGATTAAGCACACTAATCGGTGAGTTGAGGTACTATGTTGCCTCGACATATATGTTGGAGCTATTCTTATGACCTAAGTGTCTTAGAGGACCACCTAATAATCTATCCATGTTTTGTGTTTCCAGTGTGATGAATCTGGCCACCTTTCTTGAAAGCATCCTGTGATGTTACTTAGTAGTAGGTATTCTATTCCTGGGTTTTTGAACCCGAGATTCACCCTACTTACTTCATGTTGATAGTGTTTGCTCGTTCCTTTAGGTTATTAGTAACCTTTGCATCAGTCCTCGAGGTCCGTGGTATTTCCTTCTTCCAAATACTATGAACCACTTATGGAAGAAGTTTGTTGAACCAAAAGCTCACAATCAGAGTACTCTTGAGGAGTTCTGCATTTATAATTGTGATTCCGCCAGTTCTACCTTCCTGCATGGGTTATCTGGAAGAAACCTGTTGAACTTGGTTCGACATATTAATCTATGCATCCACAACTCAGAAAGATATATGTCCTCTTGAGTTGTCCCTCTTCATTTGTATTCCGACCATCCTCTATGAGTTGATAGCCAAGGGTATGTGTGCATTCGTGTTATCGATGCTTATTATTCTTGTGGTCCGTCAAGCCATCCTATTCCAGAATGACTAGGAGAAACAAACTCTAGAACCTCATCCATATCTTGGATTGGATCAAAGTAGTTGTATTCCGCAGATCAAAATGCCAAACCAGCTTTTGCTCTGTTCTACCTTGGAGTGTTACCATCTTTATGTCAAGAATGTCATGAGAATTGCACCACCTCTTATGAATTTTTGACACAGTGATACTTCTTGCCATCATTTTTCTTTCCTTGGTCCCGTGTTGTCACAAGCGGAATGCTGACAAGTGAACCATGATGTGTGAAATCAATACTCCCAGCAACCGTGTTGCTTGGTAGTTAATGGATAATATTCTCATTCTTAGCGTATTGGTTATTAAATCATCATCCTAAGATTGAACGTGCTACCTAGTCCTTATTTCTGGTACACTCTTCGATCAACGAGTGAGGATTATTCAATCCCTTGCTTATTTGATCATATCGTCTTGCTCTGAAAAGCAAGATTGTTCTCGAGCTTAGAGACATATCGGTGGTTCGTGATTTTCTGGATATCTTCATGGGAGTATCACCAGGTCGTCCCCTGACCGATATGTTGAGTTCGTGATCAAGTTGGTTTTCCAATAAACCACTCTTTCTCCAAGAATCTGTGTTGGATACCCTGAGCTAGTTGGTTAAGCTAAACAACAACTTGGAGAGTTGGAAGATAAAGGCTATATCCGAATTAGTTCTTTCCAAAGGGATATCTCTTTGTATATGTGTGTTGAAGAAAGATGATATCTTCATCGATTGATCTCCGTGACCAATTGGTGGAGCTATTGTTTTGTCCAAACCATGACTTAAGTATGGGCCATCGTCAAGTCAAATCAGAATCAACGATGTTCATAATGTTGTCTTACTCGTGGTTGATCCCTCGAGCATACACTATTACATCTTTTGGTCTGACCAATGCTACCACAGTGTTCACATGATGGTGGAAGTCCAGTGATATGGAAATTCCGATGATTTGTTGTTGAGCCCATCAGCAGCATTTTGTCTCCCCCATGATTCATATTGAACATCAACCTAGTGTTGAAACCTTTGTAAGGAATGCCTTCGTGTTCCGTTCATGAAGCTTATGCTTGGATGGAAGAAGTGACTTCCTCGAATTCATGTGCATTTGGTGCAAGTTGCCGCCGTGAGTTTGAGAAAGGTTTGTTTTGTTTCCCTTGGAATCAGCCCAAATTAGTCACGCATATGTGCGAAGTACTCTATGGTTTGATAGGCTTGCCGCCTCCATTCTGTATGTGTTCCTAGCACACCAAGCCACTGATTGATTTGTTCAAGGAAGAGAAGTCTATGCTTGGGATCTAATCCATGGACTAGCGTAATGACTTTGTTATCCTCAATGATGGTTCCCAACCTGAACTTGGTAGTATTTTATTATAAGACTACCACGTGGTCACGCTTGTCTCGGACAACGTGTTCACATGCTTGTAGTAGAACCCGCTCATGTTTTGGAGCTTGCTACCTCCTGCTTCCACCGAGGCGTTCCCGAGTCTCCCCCTCACGCCACCGCGATGCCACGAACCCCCTGGAGCCCCTCCCACTCTCTCCCGCGAGCGCCCTCCCTTCTCTGTCTCTCTCTCGCGCGCGTCCGCCTGAACGCGCTCGTCGCCGCCGCTCGCAACCACCAGAGCCACCGCCTCGCCTGCCCGAGCTGCTCCCGAGCTCCGCCACGACGTCTCCGTCCTCCCCAGCTACTCAAGCGACGCCGGACGCTCCGACGCGACCTCCCCGACCTCGCCTTCGCCGTTCAGTCACCGAGATCGCCTCCGACCCCCTGCCATCGTCCATGCCTCCCCGAGCTCAACCCCTTGCTCTTTCGAACCGCGGTGAGCTGCTGACCGTTTCCCCTTTGAACCCCCTGCTTGCTCCCGCCCTCTAGCCATAGCCCCGAGGTCACCGAGGCCGCCGTCCGCCATGGCTGGCGAGCCCGCGCTCCCGATCCTCTCGTGCTCGCTCCAGGGGCATCGACACGCTCCTGGCGCCTCCAGGAGGCCGCCTAGCCGCTACTTTTGCTCGCTCGAGCACTGCAGCATCGGACTGGCTCGAGCCCAACTCCGGCCGCCGCCTGGCTCGACGCCGGCGCCATTCCCGGCCACCCCAGCAACCCCCACTATCACTAATGGATGCGCGCTGGCCCCAGCTAGCCCTAGGTCCAAACGGCGCTCGATTCCGTGGACTACAACGCGAACTCGACGCGTCTCCGCCGCTCGGTTTGGTCGTCGCCGGCCCAACTCCGGTGAGGTGACGTGGCATCATTAGCCTGAGGCTAATTACCGTGTTAACCTCGCCCTGTGTCACTGACAGACAGGCCCCACCACCCTAATTAACCACAGGGTAACCCCTGTTTACTTTTAACCTAACCACTGTGGGCCCACGTGTCAGCTTTGACCAAGCTGACGTGGCTGTTGACTGGGCCCACATGTCTGTGACCCTAACCAGCCCTAAGACACTGACTGTTGGGTCCCATGCGTCAGGTTTGACTTGGGTCAACCCAGTTGACCTGCTGACGCAATGCTGTTGTCATGCTGACGCAGTTAATCATTTTCTGGATTAAAAATAATCCAGGAAATTCCAGAAATTAGTTAAAACTTCTAAAAATCATAGAAATTCAACCGTAGCTCAAAATGAAATAATTTATATATGAAAAATGATCAGAAAAATCCAAAGAATCTGAATATGTAATTTTCATGCATGTTTGAACAAGTTAACCTCACCGAAGAGAACAAATGATGATTAGGGTAATTTATGAAATAACATTTGAAGTTGGAATTTGATCTTGTTTGAGTTCCACTTCAATTAACTTGGCTAGATATTGCATTAGGTAAATTCAGTACCTTAACATGACATGTCATTCACGTGAATGTGCATTGCATTGATTGTGTTCCTTCTTTGCTAGTCGGTGGTTGTTCCCTCTTAGTAGACGATGTTTCCGACGCTGTGATTGTTGACACCGATGAAGAACTATACTATCTTCAGAAGTGCCAGGCAAGCAAAACCCCCTTGTTCATTCCGATACAATCCCACTCTCTCGCTCCTGCTCTCTTTTACTGCATTAGGACAACAACGTTTCAACTGTTACGTGCTGCGGTAGCTGAACCCCTTTCCTCTGCATGACCTGTCATTGCCACAGTAAATAGATGAAACTCACTAGCATGAGTAGGAATTGTTTGAGCCCTGATGTGCCTACTCATTCGTGCTTGTTTTGATGCCTGCTACTGCTTAGAGTTGAGTCGGGTCTGATTCATCGGGAGTGAATTGGACTGTGGTGAACATGTCTTACTGTTGAGAGCTAAGTGTGTGAACACGATTTGGTAAAGGTAGCGGTGAGAGGCCATGTAGGAGTACATGGTGGGTTGTCTCATTGCGGTCGTCCTTAGGAACTGAGTTCTATGTTTGTGATCCATGAACAGTTACTACCACACATTGGGCTCCGGGCACTCCAAGCTCTCTCGACTTATTAATCAACTTGATCTCTGTCCAGGAGTTGCAACTAGTTTCTGGTGTTTGTAGGTAGTGTTAGTAGTCTACCAAGTGGTACCCGGTGCAGGTGGGCTTGGGACAGACTAGGCACCATGGCACGGTGTACCAAGCGTAGATCTACCCATCGAGGTGGGCTTGGGAACCCTGCACACATCGTTTGGGGCCGTGAACGACACCCCGGCCGGATCTCCCCCAAACCATGTTTTCATATCCGAGGAATCCGGCTCCAAATTGATCCATATATTCATAACTAGCCTCAGAAGCTTGATATTGTGATGTTGAGTGGTTATGCCACCATTTTTTTGCCGGATGTCTCAAATCTTTTCGAGCATTTACAGCCGTTATGCTGTCCGAGTCATCCCAGGTTTCTAAATAGTCTGATGCATTTGTAAATTCCTTCTTTCCGTTCCCGACGTCCCTTTGGGCCAGATCAACCACACTAATCGGTGAGTTGAGGTACTTTATTGCCTCGACATATATGTTGGGGCCATTATTATGACCCTAGGTGTCTTAGGGAGTCACCTAGTAATCTATCCATGGTTTGTGTCCCCAGTGTGATGAATCTGGCCACCATTCTCGAAAGCTTCCCGTGATGCCATTAGTAGTAGGTATTCTACTCCTCGGTTTTCGAACCCGTGATTCACCCTACTTCGTGTTGATATGTTGCTCGTACCTTTAGAATATTAGTAACCTTGCGATAGTCCTCAAGGTCCGTGGTATTTCTTTCTTCCAAATACCACGAACCACTAATGGCAGAAGTTTGTTGGATCAAAGATCACAACAAGAGTGCTCATAATGAGTTCTTGATTCATATTGTGACTCTGCCAGTTCTATCATTCTGCATGGGTTATCCGGAAGAAATATGTTGAACTCGTTCGACATGCTAATCTATGCATCCACAACTTAGAAAATTATATGTTCCCTGAGTTGTTCCCTTCAGTTGTATTCCGACCATCCTCTATCAGTTGATAGCCAAGGGTATGTCTGCATTCGTGTTATCGATGCTTATTAGTCTTGTGGTCTAACAAGCCATTCTATTCTGGAATGACTTGGAGAAACAAACTCCAGTACCTCATCCATATCCAGGATTGGGTCAAAGCAGTTGTATTCCGCAGATCAAAATGCCATCCAGCTTTTGCTCTGTTCTACCCTGGAGTATTACCCCTTTTATGTCAGGACTGTTGTGAGAATTGCACCACCTCTTATGAATTCTTGACGCAGTAATACTTCTTGCCATCATTGTTCATTCCTCAGTTCCGTGCTATTATAACCGGAATGCCGACAAGTGAACCGTGGTGTGTGAAAGCAATATTCCTAGCAACTCCGTTGCTTGGTAGTTAATGGACAATACTCTCATTCTTAGTGTGCTGGTAATTAAATCACCATCCTAAGATTGACCGTGCTACCTAGTCCATATTTTCGGGTGCACTCATCGACCAATGAGTTAGGACTGTGAATCCCTCGCTCCTTGATCATATCGTCTTGCCCTGAAAAGCAAGATTGTTCTCGAGCTTAATAACATATCGGTGGTTCGTGAATTCCCGAATATCTTCTCGGAAGTGTTACCAGGTTGTCACCTGACCGTTACGTTGAGTTCGTGATCAAGTTGGTTTTCCGATAAACCACTTTTCCCCAAGAACCTGTGTTGGATACCCCTGAGCTAGTTGGTTAAGCTTAACAACAACTTGGAGAGTTGGAAGATAAAAGCTTGTCTGACTTAGTTCATGTTAAGGGATATCTTTGTGTTTGTGCGTGTGTTGAAGAAATATGATATCTTCACCAATTGGTCCTCGTGATCAGTTGTTGGATCTATTGTTTTTTCAAAACTTTGATTTGAGTATGAGCTATCGTCAAATCAAATCAGAACCAACGATGTTCGTAATGTTGTCTTACTTGCGGTTGTTCCTCGAGCATACACCATTATATTTTTGGTCTGACCAATACTATCACATTGTTCACATAGTGGTGGAAGTCCAGTGATATGGAAATTTCGATGAGTTGCTGTTGAGCCCATCAGCGGCATTTTGTCTCCTCCATGATTGTGTTGAACATCCAGCTAGTGTTGGAAACTTTATAAGCATTGCCCTCATGTCCCGATCATGAAGCATATGTCCGGTTGAAAGATGTGACTTCCCCTAATTCATGTGCATCTGATGTAAGTTGCCGCCGTGAATTCGAGAAAGTTTGTTTTTGCTTCCTCTGGAATCATCCCAAGTCAGTCATGCATGTGCGAAGTATTCTATGGTCTGATAGACTGATCATCTACATTCTATACGTATCCCTAGCACACCAAGCCACTAATTGATTTGTTCAAGGAGAAGAAGTTCCTTCCTAAGAGCAAGACTTATGTAAGGACTTCGATATCCTTGATGATGGTTCCCCACCGAACTCGGTAGTGTTTTACTATAAGACTACTACGTGGTCATGTTTGTCTTGGACAACGGGTTCACAGGTTTGTAGCAGAACCAGCTCATGTTTTGGAGCTTACTATCGTAGTTCATTCCCCGAGAATCTCGCAACGTTGTCTCGTCGATTTGTGTTGCAAACCTTCCTTTTCCTTTCTAGACCCGATGAGTCTGTAATATACTGACACCAACCAGATCTGAATCTCAAGCAGATGTGATGGTTGGGATGTTTTCCCAAGAGCTATAATATTGGTCTCTCTGTAACCCGGTAAAGTGGATGTCGTGGCCAACACACCTAGCCGGAAGACCTATTATTGTAGTATCTTGATTGAGTAAGATGGCCACCTTCCCATGAGGATTTCGTAGGATTTACCTCCGTAGTTAATCCTTACGGATTCTTGAGCTTCCGAAGTCCGACCTTGTACTTCATGTTCTAGATATCAAACCATATCTATGAATGGATTATGCTAGCACATCAAGGAGAACATTAGAAGCGGAGTGCTAAATGTCTCTCGGTCGATCATCCAGATTTTGTTTCCTTGGCCTCGCTAAGGTGAAATCTGAGAAAGTGTTATCTTCCCTTGCATCTGCATTATCCATCACCATTCATCATGGTGGTATGTTGTGTTGCTAGGATCCTTGACACGGATATTGGTAAAACCTTGATGAGTATGGAAGTGCTCAAGTTCTTGAGAGCACGCTCAGGCACTAGGTTCTGATGTTGTCGTTAACTGGAATGTGCCTCCGTTCTCTCAGTTGTTCGATAGCCATCCAATTGGTGGAATCACCTTTGCCGGCAAACCTTCTCCCCAGTTACTAGAATCATTCCCAACATTTGCACTTTGTTCCCAGCTTACACCTCAGTAGCTGTGGTTCAGGATCATCTTCAAAAGTAGACTTACCATAGGTCCCATCCATTTCCGATGATAAGCAAAAATCATCCATTGCGTTGTCTTCAACAAGGTAGTCCAGATCATCCATTCTGGCATGGGTATGCCATTCGTTCGAACTCGTTTACACGATCATTTGTGATTGCCTTAAGCTGGTATAAAGAATTTCAATGATCTTCGAATCAAAAGTAATTCTTTTTGCCACTTAAGGGAATATTTCTGCGAGTCACCTTCCTTAAGATGTCTCGCTATGGTATCATGGCAACCCAACCCCTCGCTACGTTGACACCGTTCACCACACTCCTAGGTGTGGGAATTCCGCTACTTACTCAAACCTTGTCATATGCTCATTTCCATCATTTCTGATGTGTGTATCGTGTCTCATCTCGACAGATGTCGCTATGTCTCGTTCTGTGAGTTGATCGTCGGTTGCTCGATCTTCAAGAAGATCGATTCTTCGAGAGTTTCTTTTCTTCTCGTCATCATGCTGGATGAAGATCCCGAAAGCAAAGACGTCAAGATCAAGATGACGCAATGAATCAATATCCTCAAGAAAGACGTCTAGATCGTGAAGATTATGTTGGTCGCGTGTTCCCTATGTCTTCTTACCTCACGACTTGAATCTCGGGACGAGATTCTTGTTTAGTGGGGGTGAGTTGTCACAGCCCTAGATTTTTCTTGTAGCTTTTTACCTGAGTGAGCATCATGCATCATGTCTAAATTCTGAAAGTCGAATTGAGGTTCGTTGAAACCCTCATAAATCACTTCAAAATAATCAACATTAAAATCTTTTCAAAGAAGTCCAAGAAAATGTTCCTCTTAGTCTCTGAAAATATTGGCAAGAGGTAAAACTTAAAACAATATTTTTCGAATCTCAGAGATATTTATTTTGGGCCTTTGAATTAATTCAATAACTATTTGCATTGGATATATATTCTTTATATAATTAATATATGTCCAATAATTCTGGAACATTTTATGTGGTTTGGAATATTTTAGTTCTAGTCACATATTTATTTTCAGGATTTTATAAAATGATTTAGTATTTAAACTAAATCAAAACAAAATAGCAGAAAATAGAAAACAGTAACAGAATAGAATCTCACCTGGCCTCACTGTGCAGCCCACCTAGTCAGCCCAGCTGTGGCCCAGCACCGTAGAGAGCCTAGCCCACCAACCCACCGCGTCGTCTTCCTCCTGCCAGTAGGAGCAGCTCGCTGTCGCGCGCGCACGCTCGCCCCTGGCCACCTCCTGCTTCGCGCTGGAGGCTCGTCCTCCCCCCTGATCCCGTGCCTGGACGACGCCACGCTGCCCCGACTCTCTTTCGCACTCTCCCTCGCCTCATCCCCTCCTCTGTCTCTCTCTCACGCGCACGGCCGAACGCCACCATCGCTGCCGCTTGCAGTTGCCGCGGCCAGAGCCACATCCTCGCCCTCCGCCTGAGCCCAGAGCTCCACCACGACCTCTTCTACGTCCCCATCCATCTACACATCGCTGGATGCCCCGTGACGCCGCCTTGGAGCTCATCTTCAACCTCCTGCACCGAGCGTCGCCGTCGTCGATTCGTCGTTGTCAGTGCATCCCCGACCTCCCCCTCGCGCTTGTTAGCCTCGCTGTGAGCTCCGCCATCATTTCCCCCTCTCCCCGTACTCTACCTCCCTCTCTAGCCGCCGTTCGTAACGAGCCCGAGAGCTCGCCGCCGCCGTACCTCATCACCGCCACGGCCACAGCTGCCGCCACCCACGCCCGAGCTTTGCCCCGTGCTCAGCACTCTCCCAGGAGCCGGGCACGCCCACCCGTTCGACCTGCTGTGCCCCCTAGCGCCAACCCCAACCTCGCCCGAACTCCGGCCGCCGCCGAGGTCGACGCCGTGCTCAACTCCGGCCACCTCGCGGCCTCCCGTCCGTTCCTTTGGATGCGGACGAGCAAGAGCTCCTCCCTAGTGCCCCCAGCGCGCCAAACCACCGCCCGTAGCGCAATCCTGAGCCGCGCCGCCGTCGTTTTGCTCGCCGCCGGGGAAACTCCAGCGACTGCCGACGTGTCTGTTGTTAGGATTAACCCCCCACCTAATTACCACCTCACTGCCACTGACATGTGGGCCATGCCCCACTAACACTTTTAGTTAGGATTTAATTAGCACTAACAGTCTCTGTTAATTAGCCTAGTCACTGACCAGTGGGTCCCAGCCGTCAGGTTTGACCTGGACCAAGCCGTTGACCTGCTGATGTCACTATTAGGTCATGCTGACCCAGTAAATCACTTTCTGGATTTAATTTTATTCGGAAAATTCCAAAAAATTGCCTAAACTTCTAAAAATCATAGAAATTCAACCGTAACTCCAAATAAAATAAATTATATATGTAAAATTATCAGAAAAAATCAAGGAATCCATCTGTACCATTTTCATGCATGTTTGAGCAAGTTAACTTCACTGTTTAGTCCAAAACATGATAATGCATTATTTGAATTCATAGTTTGAATTTGAATTTGAACCTAGTGTTTAAACCAACTTCATTTAATATGATTGCTAGTTGCATTAGCTCAATCAACAGCATATTGCCATGATATTATCATGCATCATAACTGTTGCATTGCATTGATTGTGTTCTTCCTTGTTTGCCGGTATTTGTCCCCTCTCGATAGACGTGGTTTCGACAATGAGTTCGATGACACCGATGAAGAGCTATACTATCTTCAAAAGTGCCAGGCAAGCATAACCCCCTTGTTCATTCCGATAGAAACCCACTCTCTCGCTCCTGCTCTCTTTTACTGCATTAGGACGACAACGATCATCTGCTACTTGTTGCGGTAGTTGAACCCCTTATCCTCTGCATGACCTGTCATTGCCACAGTAAATAGATGAAACCCACTAGCATGAGTAGGAGTTGTTTGAGCCTGATGTGCCTACTCATTCATGCTTGTTTGTCATGCCTGCTACTGCTTAGAGTTGAGTCAGGTCTGATTCATCGGGGATGGATCGGAGTTGTGAACATGTCCTACTGTGTGTGAGCTAAGTGTGTGAACACGATTTGGTAAAGGTAGCGGTGAGAGGCCATGTAGGAGTACATGGTGGGTTGTCTCATTGAAACCGTCCTCAGGAACTGAGTTCTGTGTTTGTGATCCATGAAACAGCTACTACCACACATTGGGCCCTGAAATATGACCCCGCTCGACTTACTGACCCCTCTCGCCTCTGTCCAGGAGTTGCAACTAGTTTCTGGTGTTTGTAGGACATGTGTTGGCGGCCGTGCGTAGCGCTGACCATAGGGGTGGGCTATGTTGCGGTAGATACACCGTGGCACGGTGTACCGAGTCACCTGTTTGGTGTCTCGGGAACCCTGTTCACATCATTTGGGGCTGTTGAGGACACCCCGGCCGGATTTCCTTGCGGATGGAATCTAAATAGGCGATAAACCTGGACTAGAGACTTGTGAGGTTAGTCAGGTCGTGGTCTACACCCACGTCGTTTTTCGCTTGAAGTCTGCCGAGCATATGTCGTGTGCAGACGCTATGTGGTGGAAACATGTGTGACGAAGTACACCCCTGCAGGGTTATAAATGATCTATTCGAATAGCCGTGTCCGCGGTAAAGGACTTCTGGGTTGCCTATAACAGTTCATAGACAAGTGAAAGTGGATACTCTAAAACTCGCAAGATAAGTGTGAGTGCTATAGATGGCCTTCTCGTAGGGAGACGGAAGCGGATCCATAGTGGTGTATTGAATGGTGAATATGTGGACTCGTGTGTGCCACCTCAAAAGAGTTGCTTGCAGTCGTAGTTCAGATTAGCCACTAAGTCAAAGCTGGCTTGCTGCAGTTAAACCCCACCACCCCCTTTGATGATACCGATGCATATGTAGTTAGTTCTGATGTAAGTCTTGATGGGTACATTTGTACTCATGTTTGCTTAATTTATGTTTTGCAGAGAGACTTCAGTCTCGCTAGTAGTTTCGCGTGGACTTC
Source organism: Triticum aestivum (assembly GCF_018294505.1). Lineage (NCBI taxonomy): Eukaryota > Viridiplantae > Streptophyta > Magnoliopsida > Poales > Poaceae > Triticum > Triticum aestivum. The sequence continues at coordinate 102,950,032 of NC_057797.1, forward strand.
GACGTTTAGCTTGATACCTCAGCTACGATCTTGTGCCCTCGGCAGGATCTGGTAGATAGTCAGGCTTCTCAGCCTTTTTCATTGTAGATGTCTGTACTCAGACATGTTAAGCTTCCGCATGTGTTTGACTTGTATGCTCTGATTGTTGGGTCATGAGACCCATGTTTATAATATCTCACTCCTCGGAGCCTAATGAATAATACTTGAGTTGTAGAGTTATGTTGTGATGTCATGTTGTATGTACACATATCGAGCATATTGTGTGTATGATTGAAATGCTTGGTATGTGTGGGATCCGATAATCTAGTTGTTTATCCTTGGCAGCCTCTCTTATGGGGAAATATAGTCTAGTGCTTCCATGAGCCATAGTAGTCCGCTACAGCCCGGTTCACCGGAGTCCTGCTAGCCCAGCACTACTGTTCAGGACACTTGACTGGCCGGCATGTGTTTCACTTCGTTTCTATGTCTGTCCCTTCGGGGAAATGTCACGCGGTGACTTCCGGAGTCCTGCCTAGCCTGCTACAGCCCGGGTTCCCCGGAGTCCTGCTAGCCCAGTGCTACAGCCCGGAATCACTCGTTGATGACCGACATGCTCGATGTGATTCATGTATGCCTGTCTCCATAGGTCTGTGCCGCTTTGGATTCACGACTAGCCATGTCGGCCCGGGTTCTCTGTCATATGGATGCTAGAGACACTATCATATACGTGAGCCAAAAGGCGCAAACGGTTCCGGCCATGGTAAGGCGACACCCGTGGGAATACCGTGCGTGAGGCCGCAAAGTGATATGAGGTGTTACCGGCTCGATCGATGTGACTTGGAATCGGGGTCCTGACAGCGTTGATTTTTTCCCCTCAAATTCCTGATTTTTTTATCTCAAATACGTGATTTTTGTTTTCAAACTCTCGAACATTTTGTGCAAATTTGTGAACTTTTCTCATATTCTGATCTTTTTTCAATCCCCGGAATGTTTGAAAATTTTCAAACCAGGTACTTTTTTTAAATACATGATTTTGTTTGAAATCATGATTTTTTAATATACTATTTTTTGCGGGTGAATATACGAACTTTATTGAGCGCACAAACTTTTTTTTAGAAACAGTCAACCAGGAGGTCAACAGTCAACATGCCTAGTCATTGGTCAACATGTCAAGTCAAAATAGATCAAACCTTCTTTTTAGGAACGTCAACCGATGGAGAGCTACCAGTTGCGATAGCTAACGCCAAAGGCGCAGAATAGGAGCCCTCCAACTTTTGCATTTTAAGATTTTCACTTCAAATTATCCAGAATTACACTTCAATTTCTTGTTGTTCTTAAAAAACCATACACGCTAAACAAAGTATTAACACGAGCCCTAAACCTCATGTTTAATAGCTAGCGCACATGATTAATATTTGTTGGAACTACAAGAGTTTTCTGTATAACAAGATCACCAAGCATCTATTCCAGGCAAGGTTTTTGCCGTGAGCTTCAACCACTTGGATGAAAGTGACACATTATGTACTAGATATGCGCCGCGTGGTATTAATTTGGTACCTGGCGGTGTACAAATCCGCTGTGTGTTCAGTTTTTTGATCCAAATTTTTTGAACTAGTGTTGCGGTTTGTTTGGTTGCTTTAGTATTTTCGTACCTGGTCAAACGTGGGTCCTGTCAGTTGAACACCGCTGTATTCTTGGCTGCATGCACGCGGTTCGCGGGGTGATTTGTTGACCATATGCATGTACCGATGAATTGTTGGGGCAGTGTATGATACGTGGGGTAGCATGCATGGTTCAATCTCCCTTCCGTACGTGTCGCCGGTTGCTTATGTGGACGTTTCCTGATGCTGTGCTGCGTGTGTGCATGTCGGTTTGGTTGTGTATGTGTTATTTCACCGTGCCGGCACGTTGTCAATTTGTTCAGATTGATACTCCTAGGTTGGCACGTGTGCAGTTTCCACAATTCTCGGGCGGTGCCGCTGTTGCCGTATTTTCTGGACGTCGTTGCTTAGTTCGTGTCGTTCGTACTCTGGTCACTCTATAAATAGGTGTTCGACCGTGTTGCTTCTCCCAGCCTTGCACGTCGTGGTCTCCATTCACATAGATGGATCGTGGTAGGCCTTGCCGAAGTGGCCTCCGCCGTCCGGGTCGTCCTCCTGAAATTCGTGGCGCAGTTATTGGACGTATCGATCTGCGTCTCCGTTGACGTTTGTCCGATGATGATTTACTACGTGAGGGCTGTCCTGCTGTTCATCGTGTCGTTGGCTTTGCATCTACTGGTTAGTCACGTCAAGTAATTAAGGTATTTGCCTGGATGTTTTGTGTAGGTGATCGAGGTCAAAATTCATCTGCTGTTGATTCGCGTCGGCGGCGCAAAGAGATCTGACTGGGAAAGCGTCCTGTTGATGGCATTGTTGGTGAGTATGCGTGGATTCTTGCCTTGCTTGGTTCGGATTGGGTTGTCTCAGTCTTTCATTTATTTATTTTATGTAATTAGTTATTTGTTTCTTCCCTTACTGTAGCTGATTCTTTATGTGGTCTTGGTTCTTCACGTGGTGTGGACTCTGCTGTTTCCCTTCCCAGCTCTTCGGCTGAGTTCTCTGGTACTGCTTATCTATAAGTTTTATTTTCTGTGAAAAACTGTTACGGATAAAATATGTTAAATTGTTTGACATCTTTGTCTAAGGGGGCAATATATGTTCATGGTGCATGCCGGGGGCTGCCGGCGGGGCTACGTGCATGTCCCATGCATTATTGCGTCTTGCCTATGTGACTACGTGCATGCCCCATGCAGTTCCTTTTTCTTTGTTTTTTTCCATACAATGTATGATTCTTCAGAAAATGCCAATAGTGCCCGAGCTGCAGTGAGCTCGATATTTTAAAAAAGAGCAAAGCTATATTCAAAGTTTCAAAAAAAATTGAAAGAACATCCGTGAAAACTTATACATTTTCCGCATGCACGTGTGAAGAATCATTTGAAATTTTTGTGATTCGTAGACTGTACAAAAAAAAAACAAAAATCGGCCCAACAACAAGACGGCTCATTTTAGAAATAGGTTTCTGCCTTTTTCTGTACGCTGCGTGTGACTATTTACAAAAAAATAAAAAGTTCTAGAAAAATCATGCTGTGTAAATTCATTTTTTTCTTCTTCAAAACGAGCCTGCACTCATGGTTCCCTCCTTTATTAGGAGAGTCTTCGGTTCCATTTGATGGTCCAGTTGTTGGTCAACCTGCTGCTCTTTGTATTGGCACCTCAGGTTTGCTGCTTGGTATCTTTTTAGATTATATAATTTTTCTATTTGATATGTTCACTCCTTTTTGTATTTTAGTACAAACCGCTACTGTTGATGCTGTCACTTGCGTAATGGAGGATCTTTCTGGTGGGTTTACGTCTGGTGTTGATCAAGTTAACCGACCCATGGTGGCAATCTTTTTCGGATAACAAGAAACAATTTGCTCAAATAATCTCAGCAGAGATAACATTGTGGTCTATCAGGAAAAAAAGTTAGCTATTTAATTAAATAGAAAACTCTGTCACTCATTGCAACAGATGCTAAACAATTAGACTAACTGACTGAGAAGTATATATAGAGTAGTTACATTTCTTTATTCCAAAAACAGATGATGGATGTTAATCGTACAAGAACACGAGGATGACAAACATAAATTGATCACATATATTATCACCACGGGTCGATTTAATTGGTGGTAATTTTTCTTTGCGATGGAAACAAAGTGGAATCAAATGATTCAAACAACCAAAAGAAAGGGAACAAAGGATGCTTACGGAGCTGAATGAGTCAGGGTGCTCTACTACTGGATTGCAAGTAATAATAGGTAGATCCAGCGACTCAGTGGCAGATGCTAATTAACCCCACAATGTCAGGCAGCCGCCCTGGCTTTGCCCGGAAGTCACCATTGAAATTATAGCAAGAAATATGAAGTAATTTGTATCTTCCATGCTAGGGTTGTACCAGTGTATTGACTCCGTCAATGCACCAACCTGGAAGAAGAAGAACTGTTTGTGGAGTGGGGAATTTCTTTTTCGAGGAGAAAAATGTTTAGTACGTCTCTAAGTTACTGAACTGTCCCCCTAGACAAAGATGAGTTTAATATTGCCCGTTGACACAGAGAAGGCCTACTATCACATACCGCTTATTGGACTATCTAACATTAGTCTCATTCCAAAGCCCACATATCCAGCAAAGAAGCTTACATCAAAGAGAAAGCTACAAATTGGATGATTGGTCTCTATGAAATTGATGTTATACTTATTTTATTTTTGAAAAGGGGATTACCCCGGGCCCCGGCCTCTGCATCAAATGATGCGCACAGCCGTGCCATATTATTAAACATAAATCAAGTTTCAGTCAGCGAGTTCCAGACTTATTTCATCAAGTAGTTTTCTTCTATTTGAACTCAATTTCTTCAATTGCTCTGAGCCGTGAGCTTATATTAGCCAGGAGCTCATATATATTTGGCATTGTGAACTCATTTTAGTTTTATTTATGAAATCATTATGTGAACTCCTTACTTTTTTTGGGAGATGTGAATTCAGATTCATCTATGAATCATGGTTGAAGAGTCCCTTGCCAATGTACGGAGGTCTACATACGTGTGCCACTTCTACCTACAATTCCATTGCTGCTTTTGAATAAGCTACAACAAGTGCAACAAAACAGATTGCAGCAAGTAGCTTATGGACTGAAATTTGCAATATTACTCATTTGTCATATTGTCGCTCATTTGATCCTGGCTGTGAAACTAAACGTGACATGCTATTCTTCATGTAATTTCCAAATCGCAATCCATAATCAAGCAAAAGATTACAACAAACGTGACTTACATGTTGCTTGCATTCAACATCTTCAGGACCTACACACGAATCCATCTCCTCCTCCGGCCGTTGCTGCCATCACGCCACTTGCTCAGGACCTGCACAAGGCATCGTCTTCTCTTCAGCACCACCCTCGCCACTAAAACACTTCTCCAGCAGGGGAGGGCGAGCTGCGCCAATGAGCCGAGGGGATGGCAAGCACCCGCAGAGAGCTGCGCTATCGCGCGCAGGCGTGGGGGAGAACCCGTTGCGAGCTGCGGTATCTAGCGCAGGCATCCGCGAGGCGAGGATGAACTGCGCCGGTGCCTGCAGACGTGGACGAGAACCGGCAGCGAGTCGCAGTGGCTCGCTCGGGCATCAGCGTCGGTGAGCACCATCGGGGAGCTACGGTTGCTCGCACAGGCGTGAGCAAGCTAGGGCGGAGAGCTGCGGTGGCTTGGGCTGGCAGCGGTGAGGTTCGACGACGAGCAACCCGTGACGACAAGAGCGAGGTAGCCTGAGAGCAATCCTTATCCAACCAGTCCACACGCATCAGATAAGGTTAGATAGGATCAGGGGCACTTTGGTCTTTCAGGTGCCTAGAAAATGGAAAAGAAAAAGGGAAAGTAATGGAAAAAAGGAGAAATTGCATGGTAATGAAAGTGAACATGAATTGGATGTCATTTTTTGAAGCAAATCTTGACGGTGACTTTAAAAAATAAGATAATTCTAACTTTCTTTTATTGTCGGTTTGGTCCATGTTCAAATTAGGCCACAAGGCAGTCAACTGCTTGTAATTGACTAGGACTAATCTGTACACCAACCGCTCTGACAATCATCCACGGAGGTTACTCAACTACTTGATTTTCTTGTAGACTGCTTAGTTAATTCAGCGTATTTTGCTCTGTCTAGCCTCAATTTGTTTGACGTGACTCACATGCTAATTATTTCTTCCTCCCTCCTTAACTTATGTTTGTTTTGATTAATTAAAACTTATTGTGCCAGTCAACTATGTATCCAGCATATGGATCTGTTTTTTTTTGCGAAAGCATATGGATCTGTTGACTTCTCCACTTCGGTACTACTTATCTTTCGCTCCTCTACTACATCGAAACCATTGTAGCGGTCGAAAAAAAAAAGAACCTTCAATTTGACCACTTAGTTTGAAAAGAAATAAAGATACATGTGTCTAGGTTTACAACCTTATTAAAGAAATAAGTAGCTGTTGTGTGCACTTAATCTTCAACGGAAGAAATCAAGGTGAACAAGGATTCTCAAAATGGTTTGTCTCAAATTTCAAGATATTTTGCAATCTTCGAGAGTCAGGTCATGATTTGGAATCGTTGAGAGGCAGGCCATGCATCCAGCAACAACTTCAACATTGTGTTTACAGGGAACACACCATCAAGAACAATAGCATAAGAACTAGCCTCATCTCTCTACCACTACATCACAGAGACAAACACAGCTTGAGGATCAATATCTCAAATCTAACAAGAGAACAAGAGCTTTGCCATTCTGCATCCAAGCCACTATCACTATCTATTGTACATCATTTATGCATGTACCAAATAGACATACGCTTTTTTTTATGAACTACTTTGCAACGAATCAACTCTTGGGACGAGTTACCAAACATTCAAAAAAATTCAGATAGCGTGTTAATTTATGTGGCGCATGAATTAGTGTAGGAACCAGTTATTTTAGTACATAAAAAAATCAGCCACTTGTGTGAAAAATCTTCAGGTTTAGCCATTTGGATGAAAGTGACTCTTGGTGAGGTTTGAATCTGGCACGTGGTATTATTTTGGTACCTGGCTGTGTATAAATGTGTTGTGTATTCAGGTTTTCATTTGAAATTTTTTGAACGTGTGTGCAGCTTGGTTTGGTTGGTTTAGCATTTTTTGCTGTGCAGGCAGCAGGTTGAATTGAACGGTGCAGGTCTTTCCGTGTATTGTCGGCTGCTGCATGAATGCTGATTGACAGGTGATGTGACTACGTGTTTACACATGCAATTCTGCATGTGGTGTTGGCTCTCCACGTCCCTTAAATCGTTCTTGCCCGAGCTTACTCGAAGCTGCTTGATTCGATTTTTCTAGAGCAATTGCGTTTCTATAAATAGCATGGTACCTCTAATCCCTCCCTGCACCTGTATCCGGCGCTGCACGCCTGCACCACGTCCTCGGCATCTCTTCATCCCGTTGTGCCATCCATCTCCATGCCACAAAGACGACGGCTGGGGCACGCCACAGCCTAGCACCACGCGTGTCCCCTGTAGCCCATGCTGCCGCAGCTCCTCCAGTTGGGTGCTCCGTTTCCCATAGCCGCCCGCTCGCCGCGTCCCTCGGTGGCCTCACCCCGTTGTATTTTAGGTCTTCATCTTCTCACTGCTCCTCGGCTCCAACCTCCTTTAGCACCCTCTCCAATTCCGTCAGGCCTCAAGCAGCGACCAAACCAAGTCTACATACTGGCCCAGCTTGGGCGGAGTTTGGCCGCCGAGACCTCTGAGGGGGGCGCGTCAAGGTTGGTATTTGGCAACCATTCGCAACAGGGGATTGGAGGAGAAATAGGGACGCCTGGCTATGCCTCTGGTTGTGCTTGGACATGGGTGGGAGCGGTGGCGGCGGTTTCATCAAGTGCACTGCCGTGTTGTGGGTGACGGCGCCGTGGGCAGGAGTGCAGGACCTACATACTCATTACCGTCGGCGGAAGCGCCGCAGGGTCGAGAGCCCGGCGGAGCCCGAAGACCACGACCGTCAACCTTGAGTACACCATCATATCGCCACAACAGAAATAACCATCGAGGCATCGACCGGGCGACGCTTCCAGATATAGAGCGTGTTTGCATGGTTGTCCGTGGCGACGAAGGCGGAGTCGGCGCCAAGATCAGGTGTCAAGCCGGCGACCATGGGACGGTGAGGCGTCTGACGGGCGCCCCCTGGGCACGCTGGCACATGCCTTCTTGCCGACCGACAGACGGCGGTTCCACGCCGGGACGCCTCAGAGACGTGGATGTCCGGCGGCGACTCATGTCGCACGCCTCGCTATGCGGCCGTCCACATACCATGTGAATCATAAGACGCCCAAGATGTTATCATCTATACTGCAGGCTTAAGGCTGGATGCAAACTCGACCAAACAAGTCCACAACTGCCCTTAATGCACTGCACGTCGCGCAAGTTCACCACCAGTTACGCAGCAATTGGCGGTACACATGCATGTGTATATGTAGTCATCCCCGTATGTGCACTAATGTTAGCACTGCATGTATATATAATACTACTCCGTAGCTTTTGATTTTTTCTGCAGGCCACGTTCTTTCGAGCTGCCGTCTTCCTCGCCGTCATCAAGCCCGCCCCGGCACCATCGTAAGTAAACGTACTACGCCTACGCGCGGTATCAATTTCAGTTTCTCACTGTGCGCCAAAAAATTACTAACTCAAAATAGGCTGTTTTGCACATTGTCTAAAATGTTTTTAAGGTCTTATAAGAATGACAGAGGGAGTACCTACCAAGGCTATGCTCATTGCGACTACAGCAGTGCGAGCGATACGGTAAGAACAATCTCTATTCAGTATTTTAAACTGACTACCACGTATTTGCATGCAGCAAGAAAAATTAATAGTGTACATGCGAGACGTATTTGCAGTCAGCTTAGCAACCAAATTTGATGTAAAAGGCTACGCCCATCGGAACCGCCCTGGAGGCATGATAGAAGCATGGGTTCTCATTGGCGCACCACATCTACCGTGCACTTAGAGTGGAAATCTGATGATATTTACAGAACTTGCTGAAATACAAGATGACGCTGAAGAAAAGGCTGCTCAAGCAGCCTTGGAGTACATTTGTGCCAACCATAATATCACCATCAATGATTACAGCTATTATGTACTTGAAGTAGTAAAAGAAAAACGGTTTAATATGGCCCGTCAGTAGGTAATAATAACCACTCAGCAGAACGAGTTTGCAAGGCAAACAAAAATTCTAGCAAAAATATGCAATGACTTCTCTGACGTAGTTCTGCTCTGCAATTCCCCGCAGCGCCCACGTAGTGAAGATCCTATCATTGCGTCTCTATCACTTTACCACATACACTAATCCTGCAGGAGGCTACAGCAGAATGATCTAATTTGGCAGCAACCATTTATGTTTTTCTCATCTTATCGCAGTAGCATCATCGCATAGTGTTTGTTCTCTGTACAACACGCCGCACACGGCCAAAATAAATAGATGTGTCAGAGATGTACCAACTATGTCTTCCCTGTTTAGCACATGCAACATGCATGATGACAATAAAAACATGCTTCTTTCTATCTTATCTTGATGCACCAATATTTTCTCCATACAAAACTCTGCGATCTTAAATTTTATAAAACTTATTGTTAATAAAAAAGCACAATCCATTTAATATGACCGTATTGAGGGCGCGGCGTGCCGCCGCGCAGGCTTTGCTAGTTAAAAACTAAAGCAAGCTGCACATTTAAGCAATCGATGCGTCTAAGCACAAGTTTAGGGGCGGAGCCTAGGATCTCTTGTGATCTTGAACTTATAGATCTAAAGTTTAACAATCCCTTGGACCATATAGCACGCTCCCATCATCCAAACTAGACTGCACGACTCTGATTAACCTCCTACAGAGCTTTTGCACTTATTCCATACAGTAAAAACAATTCACCAAGTTGCTGCTTGGAGTCAATGCCGTTCTTCTTTAGTTCCCTTTGCTGCTTTAGCCTCCTCCTCCTCAACTAAGCAGTCCAATTCATACAACCACTAGTGCAGAACCGGGCTATAGCATCGGTTCGTAAGGCCCTTTAGTGCCGGTTTTGTAACCGGCACTAAAGGGTGGGGACTAAAAGTCTCCCCCCTTTAGTACTGGTTCTGCACGAACCGCCGCTAAAGGGCCATCATGTGGCACGAGCCAGCGCCGGGGGCGGGGAGCCCTTTAGTATCGGTTGGTAACACTAACCGGTACTAAAAGGTTTGGGGGGTTTTGGGTTCATGATTTTTTTTCCTTTAATTTTGTGTTTTCCATTTAATTCTTTTTTGTTTGCTGGTATTTTACGATACTATATATTGTACACGTTATGCATATATATAAATAGAATTTCTCGTAGAACCGATCATATATATATATACACACACACACACACAATTAGGTATATACAATTTCTCCTACATGTTGTCTTTGGAGCCAGTGGCATTTGCCTTGATGCCTTCGGAGCACGATGACAATTGGGAGTGGTTCATGGGGGCGGTAGCGGGTAATGATATTCTTCTTTGAGATCTATGACCTGGTCGAGCAAAAATCCCGCTATTTCCTCTTGAAGTGCTCGTATGTGCTCCGTTGGTAGGAGCTGCTCCCACACCTCACTGAACTGTTAAGAAGGAGATCAATATGCATGTGCATTAGTTGTGTGACTAGATATCGATAATGATGTAAAAATTGTGAATAATGTTATCAAGGACCGTACACATAGCTGTCTATCATGCGAATATTCTCGCAAACGTAGTATGCACACTGTTCAGTCCTCGGCTCCTGCTTCAGGGCCTTTACGAGAATGGAACTTAATCAGATAATAATTAATCAAGCATGATAATTAATGGTATTGAAACAAGAATTAAAGAGATGGTAGCTAGCTAGTACTACTTAATTACTTACCTTGGGTCGAAACCAATATAGCTTTTTTCGCCATTGGCCTGGAGTCATGTTGATGAACTTTTCCCAAGCCTTGCCCGCCGACAAAGAAAATGAATAAATGAGTTATTAAGTAGTTGATATCAGGAAATGACGAACTAAATAGGCTGAGATATAGTTGATAATGATTGAAATTACCTGTTGACTATCCCCTTTAAGATGGTATAGTCACGTTATTTTTTAAGTAGTGAGTCCAATACTTCAACTGTTCCTTCTTCAATTTTAATGATTAACAAGATCCAGTGGTAACTGCATGCGCACATGTTTGCATGTCTTAATTAAGCGGGCATGTGCATAACACTCATCAACTACACTAAACCCTATACACTTAATTATTAACATCTTGCTAGCTGGTAAGCAAAAACATAATTTGTATTACAAGACAGTGTGACTCATAGGAAGTTGTAATGAAGTATATCTTCATTGCTATTGAGGCGTTTCAAGAACTCTAGCATGTTTTTCTCTACATCTGCTTTATACCATTTCAATTTCCATGTATCTTCATTAATGGTATTTGGGTCAATGAACCCAATGCCATAGCGTCCAGCTTTTTTCATTTCGTACATCTTCATCCTGCATAAATACCACAGAAAAGAATATAGTGAGAATAATTACAGGTAATGATCGATCAATGAGCACTATAGCTAGCTTGAGACTTCAATTACAGAAAAAAATCACTTAAAAACAATAGCAACTAACCAGAGATTTGTCGAGTACGTCTTGATTGAATAACTAAAATAGTTCTGAATACTCAATAGACAGAGCTAGCTTATGGAAGTAATGCTCTTCCTTGACGTTCACCATGAGGGACTCTCGATTGGAACTCTTGGTAATTTTCATGTACCAATCATGTAATTCATACATTCTCGTCGGGAGGTTCTTGACCTCCTCAGGTTCGACCAAAGGTTCGCCGTGGACATATTTCTGTTTTATGTCCTCCTCTCTAAGCGGAGACATGGGCTCGATCTTGAGGAGTTGTCCAACAGTGATACCGAGCATTTCAGCCTGCCTTCTATGCTCGTCGGTTATTACCAGCTGACCGGTGCCGGTACTCTCATGTGTTGGTACAACAAGCGGGGGGGGGGGGTCGATTGCGCCACCTGTTCTCCTAGCTGGGGAATGGTTTTTTCGCATTTTTTGCCACCTGCTTGGCTCGAGCTCGAGCTCTACTCCTTCTGTAGTCGTGCTCGATGTGCCTTTCTGATTTGGCGCACATAGTCTGAGTCAATAGGCTTGGGAGCTGGTTTTCTTGCCATATGAATAAAGTGGTCAACGACTTTCTCAGGCACTTTCTCCTTTGGCGGTGGTGGCGGTTTCAGTCCAAAATGGGCGTCCACTTGGGCCTTCACTATGGCTGTGTTTTGCTCCTCGTTCATGTCGTAAGGCCTCTTAGGAAGAGGAGCGAGGCTTGGACCATATTGAAATCGCTTGTCTCCGCCTGTACCTCCTGTACTACCTTGACTTGTACCGCTACGCACTGTTGGGGATCGTAGCAGAAATTTAAAATTTTCTACGCATCACCAAGATCAATCTATGAAGTCATCTAGCAACGAGAGAGAGAGGAGAGCATCTACATACCCTTGTAGATCGCGAGAGGAAGCATTCAAGAGAACGGGGTTGATGGAGTCGTACTCGTCGTGATCCAAATCACCGATGATCCTAGCGCCGAACAGACGACACCTTCGTGTAAAACACACGTACGGAGCGGAGACGTCTCCTCCTTCTTGATCCAGCAAGGGGGGGGGGGGGAGAACTTGATGGAGATCCAGCAGTATGACGGCGTGGTGGTGGAAACAGCGGGATTCCAGCAGGGCTTTGCCAAGCGCTACTGGAGGAGGAAAAGGTGTCACGGGAGGGAGAGGGAGGCGCCAGGGCTTAGGGTCCGGCTGCCCTCCCTCCCTCCCCTATATATAGGGGCTAGGGGGGCGCATGCCCCCTTGGAGATCCCATCTAGAGGGAGGGGGGCGGCGGCCCCTCGGGGGCAACGATCCCCTTAGGGTTTCCAACCAGGGGGCGCATGCCCCCTCGGGGGGCAACGGCCTCCTAGGGTTTCCAACCCTAGGTGCCTTGGGCCCTTGGGTGGGGCTGACCAGCCAACTAGGGGCTGGTTCCCACGCCCCTTTAGCCCATGGGGCCCTCCGGGATAGGTGGCCCCACCCGGTGGACCCCCGGGACCCTTATGGTGGTCCCGGTACAATACTGGTGACCCCCGAAACTCTCCCGATGGCCGAAACTGGACTTCCTATATATAAATCTTTACCTCCGGACCATTCCGGAACTCCTCGTGATGTCCGGGATCTCATCCGGGACTCCGAACAACTTTTGGTTAACCGCATACTAATATCTCTACAACTCTAGCATCATCGAACCTTAAGTGTGTAGACCCTACGGGTTCAGAAACTATGTAGACATGACCGAGACATCTCTCCGGCCAATAATAACCAACAACGAGATCTGGATACCCATGTTGGCTCCCACATGTTCCATGATGATCTCATCGGATGAACCACGACGTCAAGGATTCAATCAATCCCGTATACGATTCCCTTTGTCTATTAATATAGCACTTGCCCGAGATTCGATCATCGGTATATCGATACCTTGTTCAATCTCGTTACGGCAAGTCTCTTTACTCGTTCCGTAACACATCATCCTGTGACCAACCCCTTAGTCACATCGAGCTCATTACGATGATGTCTTACCGAGTGGGCCCAGAGATACCTCTCCGTCATACGGAGTGACAAATCCCAGTTTCGATTCATGCCAACCCAACAGATACTTTCGGGGATACCCGTACTGTACCTTTATAGCCACCCAGTTACGTTGTGATGTTTGGCACACCCAAAGTACTCCTACGATATCTGGGAGTTTCACAATCTCATGGTCTAAGGAAAAGATACTTGACATTAGAAAAGCTTTAGCAGACGAACTACACGATCTTGTGCTAGGCTTAGGATTGGGTCTTGTCCATCACATAATTCTCCTAATGATGTGATCCCATTATCAATGACATCCAATGTCCATGGTCAGGAAACCGTAACCATCTATTGATCAACGAGCTAGTCAACTAGAGGCTCACTAGGGACACCTTGTGGTCTATGTATTCACACACATATTACTGTTTCCGGATAATACAATTATAGCATGAATAATAGAAAATTATCATGAACAAGGAAATATAATAATAACCATTTTATTATTGCCTCTAGGACATATTTCCAACAGTCTCCCACTTGCACTAGAGTCAATAATCTAGTAACATTGTGATGAATCGAACACCCATAGAGTTCTGGTGTTGATCATGTTTTGCTCGTGGAAGAGGTTTAGTCAACGGATCTGCGACATTCAGGTCCGTATGCACTTTACAAATATCTATGTCTCCATTTTGAACATTTTCACGAATGGAGTTGAAGCGACGCTTGATATGCCTAGTCTTCTTGTGAAACCTGGGCTCCTTGGCAAGGGCAATGGCTCCAGTGTTGTCACAGAAGAGAGTCATCGGGCCCGATGCATTGGGAATAACTCCTAGGTCGGTAATGAACTCCTTCATCCAGATTGCTTCATGTGCTGCCTCCGAGGCTGCCATGTACTCCGCTTCACATGTAGATCCCGCCACGACGCTTTGCTTGCAACTGCACCAGCTTACTGCCCCACCATTCAAAATATACACGTATCCGGTTTGTGACTTAGAGTCATCTAGATCTGTGTCGAAGCTAGCATCGACGTAACCCTTTACGACGAGCTCTTCGTCACCTCCATAATCGAGAAACATATCCTTAGTCCCTTGTAGGTACTTTAGGATATTCTTGACCATTGTCTAGTGTTCCATGCCGGGATTACTTTGGTACCTTCCTACCAAACTTACGACAAGGTTTACATCAGGTCTGGTACATAGCATGGCATAGATAATAGACCCTATGGCCGAGGCATAGAGTATGACACTCATCTTTTCTCTATCTTCTGCCATGGTCGGGCATTGAGCCGTGCTCAATCTCACACCTTGCAATACAGGCAAGAACCCCTTCTTGGACTGATCCATATTGAACTTCTTCAATATCTTGTCAAGGTACATGCTTTGTGAAAGACGAATGAGGCGTCTCGATCTATCTCTATAGATCTTGATGCCTAATATGTAAGCAGCTTCTCCAAGGTCCTTCATTGAAAAACACTTATTCAAGTAGGCCTTTATGCTTTCCAAGAGTTCTATATCATTTCCCATCAATAGTATGTCATCCACATATAATATGAGAAATGCTACAGAGCTCCCACTCACTTTCTTGTAAACACAGGCTTCTCCATAAATCTCCATCAAAACGAATGTTCCAACTCCGAGATGCTTGCACCAGCCCATAGATCGAGCGTTGGAGCCTGCATACCTTGTCAGCGTTCTTAGGATCGACAAAACCTTCCGGCTGCATCATATATAATTCTTCCTTAAGGAAACCATTAAGGAATGCCGTTTTGACGTCCATTTGCCATATCTCATAATAATAGAATGCGGCAATTGCTAACATGATTCAACCCCTTGAACTTGTCGATAACCCTTAGCGACAAGCCGAGCCTTATAGATGGTTACATTACCATCCGCGTTTGTCTTCTTCTTAAAGATCCATTTATTTTCTATGGCTCGCCGATCATAGGGCAAGTCAGTCAAAGTCCATACTTCGTTTTCATACATGGATCCTATCTCGGATTTCATGGCTTCAAGCCATTTGTTGGAATCCGGGCCCGCCATCGCTTCTTCATAGTTCGAAGGTTCACCATTGTCTAACAACATGATTTCCAGGACAAGGTTGTCGTACCACTCTGGTGCGGAACGTGTCCTTGTGGACCTACGAAGTTCAGTAGCAACTTGATCTGAAGTTTCATGATCATCATCATTAACTTCCTCTCTAGTAGGTGCAGGCACCACAGAAACATTTTCTTGAGCTGCGCTACTCTCCGGTTCAAGAGGCAATACTTCATCAAGTTATACTTTCCTCCCACTTACTTCTTTCGAGAGAAACTCTTTCTCTAGAAAGGATCCTTTATTGGCAACAAAGATCTTGCCTTCGGATCTGAGGTAGAAGGTATACCCAATAGTTTCCTTAGGGTATCCTATGAAGACGCATTTTTCCGATTTGGGTTCGAGCTTTTCAGGTTGAAGTTTCTTGACATAAGCATCGCATCCCCAAACTTTCAGAAACGACAGCTTAGGTTTCTTCCCAAACCACAATTCATACGGTGTCGTCTCAACGGATTTCAACAGAGCCTTATTTAAAGTGAATGCGACAGTCTCTATAGCATAACCCCAAAATGATAGCGGTAGATCGGTAAGAGACATCATAGATCGAACCATATCCAATAGAGTGCGATTACGATGTTCGGACACACCATTACGCTGAGGTGTTCCAGGCGGCGTGAGTTGTGAAACAATTCCACATTTCCTTAAGTGCGTGCCAAATTCATGACTCAAATATTCCCCTCCACGATCTGATCGTAAAAACTTTATTTTCCTGTCACGTTGATTCTCAACCTCACTCTGAAATTCCTTGAACTTTTCAAAGGTCTCAGACTTGTGTTTCATCAAGTAGACATACCCATATCTACTTAAGTCATCAGTGAGGGTGAGGACATAACGATAACCACCACGAGCCTCAACACTCATTGGACCGCACACATCAGTATGTATGATTTCTAATAAGTTGGTTGCTCGCTCCATTGTTCCGGAGAACGGAGTCTTGGTCATTTTGCCCATGAGGCATGGTTCGCCCGTGTCAAATGATTCATAATCAAGAGACTCCAAAAGTCCATCCGCATGGAGTTTCTTCATGCGTTTGACACCAATGTGACCAAGGCGGCAGTGCCACAAGTATGTGGGACTATCATTATCAACCTTACATCTTTTGGCATTCACACTATGAATATGTGTAACATCACACTCGAGATTAAATAAGAATAAACCATTAACCAGCGGGGCATGACCATAAAACATGTCTCTCATATAAATAGAACAACCATTATTCTCAGATTTAAATGAGTAGCCATCTCACATTAAATGAGATCTAGATACAATGTTCATGCTCAAAGCTGGTGCTAAATAACAATTATTGAGGTTTAAAACTAATCCCGTAGGTAAATGTAGAGGTAGCGTGCCGACGGCGATCGCATCGACCTTTGAACCATTCCCGACGCGCATCGTCACCTCGTCCTTCGCCAGTCTCCGCTTATTTCGCAGCTCCTGTTTTGTGTTACAAATATGAGCAACTGCACCGGTATCAAATACCCAGGAGCTACTACGAGCGCTGGTTAGGTATACATCAATAACATGTATATCACATATACCTTTGGTATTGCCGGCCTTCTTATCCGCTAAGTACTTGGGGAAGTTCCGCTTCCAGTGACCGTTTCCCTTGCAAAAAAGCACTCAGTCTCAGGCATGGGTCCATGCTTTGGCTTCTTCCCGGCAACTGGCTTACCGGGTGCGGCAACTCCCTTGCCGTCCTTCTTGAAGTTCTTCTTACCCTTGCCTTTCTTGAACTTAGTGGTTTTATTCACCATCAACACTTGATGTTCCTTTTTGAACTCCACCTCCATTGATTTCAGCATTGAATATACCTCAGGAATGGTCTTTTCCATCCCCTGCATATTGAAGTTCATCACAAAGCTCTTTTAGTTAGGTGGGAGCGATTGAAGGATTCTGTCAACGACCGCATCATCCGAGAGATTAACTCCCAGCTGAGATAAGCGGTTGTGCAACCCAGACATTTTGAGTATGTGCTCGCTGACAGAACTATTCTCCTCCATCTTACAACTGTAGAACTTGTCAGAGACTTCATATCTCTCGACCCGGGCATGAGCTTGGAAAACCATTTTCAGCCCTTGGAACATCTCACATGCTCCGTGCTGCTCAAAACACTTTTGGAGCCCCGGTTCTAAGCTGTAAAGCATGCCGCACTGAACTAGGGAGTAATCATCACTAAGCGACTACCAGGCGTTCATAACGTCTTGAGTTGCTGGGAAAACAGGTGCTTCACCTAGCGGTGCATCAAGGACATACACTACTAGGGAAAAGCCTATACACAGAATTTTACTAGTAGCGCTGTACAAAATCAAGCGCTGCTGCTACTTAGTAGCAGCGCGCGTGAATAAACCGCGCTACTGCTATGACTTTAGCAGTAGCGCGTACTAGCGAAAAGCGTTGCTGCTACGGTCGAACTGGGCGCACATGGCTAGCCCAACCTAGCAGTAGCGCGTATAATGGCCCAGCGCTACTGCTAATCTCCTTAGCTGCAGCGCGCTTACGTGTAAAGCGCTGCTGCTAACGGAAATAAAATAAAGTGAAAAACAAGTAGAAAAGTAAATGAAAATGAAAGAAATAGAAAAAGGAGAAAGGGAAAAAATAAAATGTAAAGAAAAATAAAAGAAAAAAGGGAAAAAAGGAGAAAGGAATAGCAGTAGCGGGTTTCAGTAAACGCGCTATAGCTAACTTAGCTATAGCGCGTTTCCGGAAATGCGCTACCGTTACGTTTCACTTAAACAGCGGTTCTCCCCCCACCCTGCCCCCCGGCCACCAATTCTTCCCCAAATCGTCCCTCGCCCTCGCCGTCGTCTCCTCACCGCCGCCGCCCGAGGCCGCCCTCAGCCTCACCGCCGCCGCCCGAGGCCGCCCTCAGCCTCACCGCCGCCGCCCGAGGCCGCCCTCAGCCTCACAGCCGCCGCCCAAGGCCGCCCTCCACGTCACCGTCGGCGCCCTCCACCTCACCGCCGCCCGAGCCCGCCCAGGACCGCCCTTGCCCGTGCCCGAGCCCGCCCTCTCCGCCCCTGCCTCCGTCACCGAGCACCTCCCCGCCACCGTCTCTCCCCTCTTTGTAAGTCCCCCACCCCTCACCCTCACTCATCTCTCTCTGTATTTTAGAGAAAAAATTAGATGTTAATTAGATGTTTTTCAGTTAGGGCACTAGAGTTTTGCTAGGTTAATTAGGTTAGTAGTGCTGCTAGTAGTATTGGTACAGTAGGTTAATTAGGTGATGTTAAATGAATAACCTAAATGAATGAAATTAGTAGTTAACTGAATTTTTTTCCTTTCGTCATTATAGAGCACTAAAGTTAACTGAATTTTGTTCTATTAGTAGTTAAATGAATTTTCTTCTACACTATTTTCACATGTGGTTGCTCGTGTATATTTGGACACTGTTTGCAGGGAATGATGCTTAGTGGCCTATGTTTTGCCAGAATGTTGATTCATTTATTTTCTGGCAAATTTCAGGTTCTCGATTTGTCCACTTTTTAGCAAAGCTCATGCCGAAATTTCCTGTGAATTTCGGCATGACTTGTGCTACAAACTAGGACATATCGAGTGCCCGTGATTTGCCGCACCAGGAAGGAGTCAACATTCCTGCAAAACAATAGGCCTTTTTTATGTCATTATTCATTTCATTAGGTCTAGAATTAATTGACTAGATTTAATCATAGGAAACATGGCTAGCAACGATGAAGGACAGGGTTCTGGTGATTGCGACGACGCCTACCAGGCGGCAGGCAAATTTTTTAGCCTTACCAATGATCAACTGATGTTATTGCTGGGCCCACCGGTGGCATCGGGGACTGAGACCGACACGCAGACCGGTGCTGAGACTGAGACCGGCGCTCAGACTCAGACCGGCATCGAGACCGGCGCTGAGACTGAGACCGGCGCTGCCTCAGGGAGCGGAGCCGGTGTAGAACCGAAAGCAAAGAGGCAACGGGTTCCTAACAAACTTAGGACTACTAGAGTGGTGGTCACGGAGGTGGACGACGACAATTTTGAGCCAACGGCGCCCGAGGAAGCGCGTCGATGCTACGGCAATCAAATAGGCTGCATCGTACGGACAACCGCCACCATCAACGATGAGAAACTACAGAAGATAGAAAATATGAGGAGCCCCTCCTAAAGAAGCTAAAGATTATTGTATAAAGCCTATTCAAATAGAAAACAAATACGAAACAAATATGCAGGAAAATATGAGGAGCTCCCTCCTATGAGGAGTTAAAGATTATTGTATAAAGTCTATTCAAATACAAAACAAATACAAAACAAATATGCAGGAAAAAAACTAATAAATAAACTAGTAGTAGCGAGGGGGGAAATTTAGCCGTAGCGCCACATTGTCAGTAGCGCGTCCCAGCAAACAGCGCTGCAGATAATATCAGTAGCGCCCTTTCCCAAAGAGCGCTACAGCTATTCATGTATAGCAGTAGCGTGGGACAACCAGTGCTACTGCTATACGTTAGCTGTAGCGCCTTATTAGTAGCGCCGGTGCCCGCGCTACTGAGAGGCCCAAAACCCTCGCTGCTGGTAGGCTTTTCCCTAGTAGTGATAATCTTTCTTGGCAGCTATGAGGATAATTCTTAGGTTCCGGACCCAGTCCGTATAGTTGCTGCCATCATCTTTCAGCTTGGTTTTCTCTAGGAACGCATTGAAGTTGAGGGCAACATTAGCATGGGCCATTTGATCTAAAAGACATAGTGTAAAGATTTTCGACTAAGTTCATGATAATTAAGTTCATCTAATCAAATTATTCAATGAACTCCCACTCAGATAGACATCCCTCTAGTCATCTAAGTGAAACATGATCCGAGTCAACTAGGCCATGTCCGATCATCACGTGAGACGGACTAGTCAACATCGGTGAACATCTTCATGTTGATCGTATCTTCTATATGACTCATGCTCGACCTTTCAGTCTTCCATGTTCCGAGGCCATGTCTGTACATGCTAGGCTCGTCAAGTTAACCTAAGTGTATTGCGTGTGTAAATCTGGCTTACACCCGTTGTATTCGAACGTTAGAATCTATCACACCCGATCATCACGTGGTGCTTCGAAACAACGAACCTTCGCAACGGTGCATAGTTAGGGGGAACACTTTCTTGAAATTATTACGAGGGGTCATCTTATTTAAGCTACCGTCGTTCTAAGCAAATAAGATGCAAACCATGATAAACATCACATGCAATCAAATAGTGACATGATATGGCCATTATCATTTGCTCCTTTTGATCTCCATCTTCGGGGCTCCATGATCATCATTGTCACCGGCATGACACCATGATCTCCATCATCATGATCTCCATCATCATGTCTTCTTGAAGTTGTCTCGTCATCTATTACTTCTACTACTATGGCTAACGCTTTAGCAATAAAGTAAAGTAATTACATGACGTTTATGTTGACACGCAGGTCATAAATAAATAAAGACAACTCCTATGGCTCCTGCCGGTTGTCATACTCATTGACATGCAAGTCGTGATTCCTATTACAAGAACATGAGCAATCTCATACATCACATATATCATTCATCACATCCTTTTGGCCATATCACATCACACGGCACATGCTGCAAAAACAAGTTAGACGTCCTCTAATTGTTGTTGCATGTTTTTACGTGGCTGCTATAGGTTTCTAGCAAGAACGTTTCTTACCTACGCCAAAACCACAACGTGATATGCCAATTTCTATTTACCCTTCATAAGGACCCTTTTCATCGAATCTGATTCGACTAAAGTGGGAGAGACAGACACCCGCTAGCCACCTTATGCAACTAGTGCATGTCAATCAGTGGAACCAGTCTCACGTAAGCGTACGTGTAGGGTCGGTCCAGGCCGCTTCATCCCACGATGCCGCCGAATCAAGATAAGACTAGTAACGGCAAGCAAATTGACAATATCCACTCCCACAACTACTTTGTGTTCTACTCGTGCATAGAAACTACGCATAGACCTAGCTCATGATGCCATTGTTGAGGAACGTAGCAGAATTTTAAAATTTTCTACGCATCACCAAGATCAATCTATGGAGTCATCTAGCAATAAGGGAGAGGGGAGTGCATCTACATACCCTTGTAGATCGCGCGCGGAAGCATTCAAGAGAACGGGGTTGATGGAGTCGTACTCGTCGTGATCCAAATCACCGATGACCTAGCGCCGAACGGACGGCACCTCCGCGTTCAACACACGTACGGTTGGGAAGACGTCTCCACCAACTTGATCCAGAAAGGGAGAAGGAGAGGTTGATGAAGATCCAGCAGCACGACGGCGTGGTGGTGGAAGCAACGGTGATCTCGGCAAGGCTTCGCCAAGCTTAGGGAGAGGGAGGAGTGTCACGGGAGGGAGAGGGAGGCTCCAGGGGCTAGGGTGCGGCTGCCCTCCCTCCCCCCACTATATATAGGACCCCTAGGGGGGCTCCGGCCCTAGGAGATTGAATCTCCAAGGGGGGGCGGCGGCCAAGGGGGGTGGAGTGCCCCCCAAGCCAAGTGGGGCGCCCCCACCCCTAGGGTTTCCAACCCTAGGCACAGGGGAGGCCCATGGGGAGGGCACCAGCCCACTAGGGGCTGGTTCCCCTCCCACTTCAGCCCGTGGGGCCCTCCGAGATAGGTGGCCCCACCCGGTGGACCCCCGGGACCCTTCCGGTGGTCCCGGTACAATACCGATTACCTCTGAAACCTTCCCGATGGCCGAAACTTGACTTCCTATATATAAATCTTCACCTCCGGACCATTCCGGAACTCCTCGTGACATCCGGGATCTCATCCGGGACTCCTAACAACTTTCGGGTTACCTTATACTAATATCTCAACAACCGTAGCGTCACTGAACCTTAAGTGTGTAGACCCTACGGGTTCGGGAGACACGCAGACATGACCGAGACGACTCTCCAATCAATAACCAACAGCGGGATCTAGATAACCATGTTGGCTCCCACATGCTCCTCGATGATCTCATCGGATGAACCATGATGTCGAGGATTCAATCAATCCCGTATACAATTCCCTTTGTCAATCGGTACGTTACTTGCCCGAGACTCGATCGTCGGTATCCCAGTACCTCGTTCAATCTCGTTACTGGCAAGTCACTTTACTCGTATCGTAATGCATGATCCCGTGATCAACCACTTGGTCACATTGAGCTCATTATGATGATGCATTACGGAGTGGGCCCAGAGATATCTCTCCGTCATACGGAGTGACAAATCCCAGTCTCGATTTGTGCCAACCCAACAGACACTTTCAGAGATACCTGTAGTGTACCTTTATAGTCACCCAGTTATGTTGTGACGTTTGGCACACCCAAAGCACTCCTACGGTATCCGGGAGTTGCACAATCGCATGGTCTAAGGAAATGATACTTGACATTCGGAAAAGCTATAGCAAACGAACTACACGATCTTTGAGCTATGCTTAGGACTGGGTCTTGTCCATCAAATCATTCTCCTAATGATGTGATCCCGTTATCAATGACATCCAATGTCCATAGTCAGGAAACCATGACTATCTTTTGATCAACGAGCTAGTCAACTAGAGGCTCACTAGGGACGTGTTGTGGTCTATGTATTCACACATGTATTACGATTTCCGGATAACACAATTATAGCATGAACAATAGACAATTATCATGAACAAAGAAATATAATAATAACCATTTTATTATTGCCTCTAGGGCATATTTCCAACACTGGCCCTAGCTTAGGAAACTGCTTAATTTTTGCGACATTGGCCTTGTTTACTCTCGGCCGTTCCTTAGATAATTCTGATTCCTTGAATTTCACGAAATCGGGCCAGTGCTCTCTTTGCTTCTCCAGTGTTCGAGTGAATTCTGGAGTCTTCTTTCCTCCTTCGACGTAATTGGACCATATAGTTTTCTTGTGGTTCTTGTGCAACTTCCATCTTCCTAAGAGCAGCGGCCTTCACTGTATGCACATCTGCATCTGTGAAATGATCTGGTAGGGTGAAATGTTCCATGAGAGATTCCAAAGCAGATTTTTTGCTGTGTCGTTGACCCAAGTAAGATCTAGATGTGGCTTTGCTTCCTTCTTCCATTCTTGCATGGAGAGCGGGAGTTGGTCCTTCCCAAGAACTTCGCACTGACGAACGAACTTGTTCGCATTCTTCTTAGGCAAGATTGGTTTGCCATCAGTTTTGATTGAAGGAAATATGCCCTAGAGACAATAATAAAAGTTATTATTTATTTCCTTATATCATGATAAATGTTTATTATTCATGCTACAATTGTATTAACCGAAAACATAGTACATGTGTGAATACATAGACAAACACAAAGTCACTAGTATGCCTCTACTTGACTAGCTCGTTAATCGAAGATGGTTAAGTTTCCTAACCATGAACAAAGAGTTGTTATTTGATTAACGAGGTCACATCATTAGTTGAATGATCTGATTGACATGACCCATTCCATTAGCTTAGCACCCGATCGTTTAGTATGTTGCTATTGCTTTCTTCATGACTTATACATGTTCCTATAACTATGAGATTATGCAACTCCCGTTTACCGGAGGAACACTTTGGGTGCTACCAAACATCACAACGTAACTGGGTGATTATAAAGGAGCATTACAGGTGTCTCCAAAGGTAGATGTTGGGTTGGCGTATTTCGGGATTAGGATTTGTCACTCCGATTGTCGGAGAGGTATCTCTGGGCCCTCTCGGTAATGCACAACACATAAGCCTTGCAAGCATTGCAACTAAGATGTTAGTTGTGAGATTATGTATTACGGAACGAGTAAAGGGACTTGCCGGTAACGAGATTGAACTAGGTATTGGATACCGACGATCGAATCTCGGGCAAGTAACATACCGATGACAAAGGGAACAACGTATGTTGTTATGCGGTCTGGCCGATAAAGATCTTCGTAGAATATGTAGGAGCCAATATGGGCATCTAGGTCCCGCTATTGGTTATTGACCGGAGACGTGTCTTGGTCATGTCTACATTGTTCTCGAACCGTAGGGTCTGCACGCTTAACGTTATGATGACAGTTACTATGAGTTTATGCATTTTGATGTACCGAAGGTTGTTCGGAGTCCCGGATGTGATCACGGACATGACGAGGAGTCTCAAAATGGTCGAGACATAAAGATTGATATATTGGAAGCCTATGTTTGGATATCGGAAGTGTTCCGGGTGAAATCGGGATTTTACCGGAGTACCGGGAGGTTACCGAAACCCCCCGGGAGCCATATGGGCCTTAATGGGCTTTAGTGGAAAGGAGAAAGGGGCAGCCCAAGGTGGCCGCGCGCCTCCCCCCTCCCCTAGTCCTATTAGGACTAGGAGAGGTGGCTGGCCCCCCTCTCTCTCTTTCCCCCTCGGAGAATCCTATTCCAATTAGGATTGGGGGGGGGGAGTCCTACTCCCGGTAGGAGTAGGACTCCTCCTGCGCCTCCATAGGGCTGGCCGCACCCCTCCCCTTTGGCTCCTTTATATACGGAGGCAGGGGGCACCTCTAGACACACAAGTTGATCATTGAGATCGTTCCTTAGCCGTGTGCGGTGCCCCCTTCCACCATATTCCACCTCGATCATATTGTAGCGGTGCTTAGGCGAAGCCCTGCGACGGTAGTACATCAAGATCGTCACCACGCTGTCGTGCTGATAGAACTCTTCCCCGACACTTTGCTGGATCGGAGCCCGGGGATCGTCATCGAGCTGTACGTGTGCTAAGAACTCGGAGGTGCCGGAGTAACGGTGCTTGGATCGGTCGGATCGGGAAGACGTACAACTACTTCCTCTACGTTGTGTGATCGCTTCCGCAGTCGGTCTGTGTGGGTACGTAGACAACACTCTCCCCTCTCGTTGTTGTGCATCACCATGATCTTGCGTGTGCGTAGGAATTTTTTTTGAAATTATTGCGTTCCCCAACAGTGGTATCAGAGCCTAGGTTTTATGGTTTGATGTTATTTGCACGAGTAGAACACAAGTGAGTTGTGGGCGATACAAGTCATACTGCCTACCAGCATGTCATACTTTGGTTCGGCGGTATTGTTGGACGAGACGACCCGGACCAACATTACGCGTACGCTTACGCGAGACCGGTTCCCCCGACGTGCTTTGCACACAGGTGGCTTGCGGGCGACTGTCTCTCCAACTTTAGTTGAACCAAGTGTGGCTACGCCCGGTCCTTGCGAAGGTTAAAACGGAGTCTATTTGACAAACTATCGTTGTGGTTTTGATGCGTAGGTGAGATTGGTTCTTGCTTAAGCCCGTAGCAGCCACGTAAAACTTGCAACAACAAAGTAGAAGACGTCTAACTTGTTTTTGTAGGGCATGTTGTGATGTGATATGGTCAAGGCATGTCACATCCCTAGCTTCTGGTAATGCACTAGGCTAGACCTCATGTGAGCATCATGTTTAAATTCAAATGAAATTGAATTGAGGAATTTTCAAAGCCTCAGAAGACCTCTAAAAATAACCAACATTTAAATTTCATCAAATGAGTCCAAGAAAATGTTCCTGTTATTCCATGGAAATATTGGTGAGAGGTAAAATTTAAACCAATATTTTTGGAGTCACAGAGATATTTATTTTGGCCATTTGAATTAATCCAATAACTGTTTGCTTTGGATTTATATTTAATATATATTAAATATGACTCCAAATAATTCTGGAAGTTTGTGAGTGGCTTTGTATATATTTTAGTAAGCCACATAATAAACTACAGAATTTATTAAAATGGTTTAGTATTTTACTAAACTAAAACAAAACAGAACAAAATAGAAAACAGAACAGAAAAAAATAAAAGGAGTAGAACTTACCTGGCCTTACCTGGTAGCCCACCAGCAGCCCAGTCCACTAGAGCCAGCCCAGCCCAACCTAGCGAGGGGCAGGTTTGTCTTCAACCCCTCGCCAGGAGGACAAGTCGTGGCAGAGCGCGCGTCGCCGGTCGCCACCTCCTGCTTCGACGTGTCCCAGCCGCCCCCGACCTCTCCAGTGCACCGTTGGAATGCCCTCGACCGCCTCGACCGCTATCCCTTCTCTCTGCTCGCTCTAGCTCTCTCCCTCTCTCGATTTGGAGCACCACCGAGAGCCACCGGAGGGCGCCGCCGTCGCATCCATAGCCACCGCGCACCCCAGGCTTCACCGATGGGTCATGTGTCACCGCCGGACTCTGCTTCGTCTCCAAGATGACGCACGCGGACGGAGAAGGCCACAGACGACTGCAACATCGCCATCTTCGTCCTCTGCCCCGACGACCGCCGTCATCCGATTCGCGTCGTCCAGAGTTTCCCCGACCTCGTCGTCGACTCTGCTAGTCCCTACGTGAGCCACTCTCCATTTTCCCCCTGGAATCCCCGTCGTTCCCCTCCCCTAGCTAGCTTCCCCACCTCCACCGAGGCTCGCCGCCGCCATGGTCAACGAGCTCCGTGCACGTGAGCTCGGCCGCTCGCCCGAGCATCACCAGCGTGCTCACCGCGCTCCTGCGAACCCGAAACAACCACGGGTGCTCCCTGCCATGCCCTATAGCGCCATTTCCGCTGTTGCCCGAGCTCCGGCCGCCGCCGCGAGCTCGACTCCGGTGAGTACACCGCACCCCGTCCGCTCCTTCCCGCTCCGTTGGATGCGGAAGAGCACGGGCTACCTCCTGGTGGCCTCCGCGCGTCCAACCATTGCCTGTAGCTCAACTCCGGCGAGCCTCCGTCGTTGGTTTGGTTGTCGCCGGCCGAACCCCGGCGAGTGCCGACGTGGCCACTTAACTAGGTCCTAAACACCCCGGTAATCACCCCCTGGTGCCACTGTCACGTGGGCCCCGGTGCCAAAGTTAATTAGCTTAATTTCTGTTTAAATTAGTACTAATTTTGTGGGCCCCTAGGTCAGTTTGACCTGGCCCCGTCACACTTTGACCGACCCCACACGTCGGAGTTGACCAGGCTGATGTGTCTGTTGACCGGGCCCACCTGCCAGCGACCTAAACGAGCCCTAAGTCACTGACTAATGGGACCCCCTGGTCAGGTTTGACCCGGGGCAGCCCTGTTGACTTGCTGATGCAAGCATGACGCAGTGCTGATGTCATAAATATTTTCTAGATTTAATTATATTCAGGAAATTCCAGAAAATTGTAAAAACTTCTAAAAATCATAGAAATTCAACCGTAACTCCAAATTAAATAATTTATATATGAAAAATTATCAGAAAAATTCAAGGAATCCATCTGTACCATTTTCATGCATGTTAGAACAACTTATAGGTGCTGTTTAGCACAAATCATATAAAGGGCATTTAAATAATCACATATGGAGTTTGAATTTGAATCTTGTATTCAAACCAACTTCATTTAATCTGTTGCTAGTTGCATTAGCTCAAAACACATTCATTTTGCCATGTCATGATCATGCATCATATTGTGCATTGCATTGATTGTGTTTTTCTGTGTTGCCGGTATTTGTTCCCTCTCGATAGACGTGATACCGATGATGTGATCGTTGACACTGATGAAGACCCAATGTTATCTTCAGAAGTGCCAGGCAAGCAAAACCCCCTTGTTCATTCCGATACAATCCTACTCTCTCGCCCCTGCTCTCTTTTACTGCATTAGGACAACACCGATTCATCTGTTACTTGCTGCGGTAGCTGAACCCCTTTGTCCTTTGCATGACCTGTCATTGCCACAATAAATAGATGAAACCCACTAGCATGAGTAGGAGTTGTTTGAGCCCTGATGTGCCTACTCATTCATGTTTGTTTGCCATGCCTGCTATTGCTTAGAGTTGAGTCAGGTCTGATTCATCGGGGATGAATCAGAGGCGTGTGAACCTGTCCTACTGTGTGTGAGCTAAGTGTGTGAACACGATTTGGTAAAGGTAGCGGTGAGAGGCCATGTAGGAGTACATGGTGGGTTGTCTCATTGCAGCCGTCCTCAGGAACTGAGTTCTGTGTTTGTGATCCATGATTCAGCTACTAGCACGCATTGGGCCCGAAACCAATGGACCCTCTCAGCTTCTTAATCACCCTTGTCCTCTTTCCAGGAGTTGCAAGTAGTTTCTGGTGTTTGTAGTATGCTGGAGGCCGTGGACAGCGCTGACCGTAGGGGTGGGCTGTGATGCGGTAGGCACGTGGCACGGTGTACCGGGCGCCCGTTTGGTGTCTTGGGAACCCTGTTCACATCGTTTGGGGCTGTGAGCGAAACTCCGGCCGGATCTCCTCATGGATGGAACCCGAATAGGCGATAAACCTGGACTAGAGACTTAGGTGATTAGGTAGGTCGTGGCCGACACCCACGTTGGGCTTCCGCTTGAAGGTTGCCGAGTACATGTCGTGTAAACGGCGGTAAGTGGTGAGAGCGTGTGTGAAGAAGTACACCCCTGCAGGGTTAACCTAATCTATTCGAATAGCCGTGTCCGCGGAAAAGGACTTCTGGGTTGCTTATATCAGTTCATAGACAAGTGAAAGTGGATACTCTAAAATACGCAAGATAAGCGTGAGTGCTATGGATGGCGTTCTCGTAGGGAGACGGGAGCGGATCCATAGTGGTGTATTGATATGGTGAATATGTGGACTCGTGTGCGCCACCTCAAAAAAGTTACTCGCAGTCGTAGTTCAGGATAGCCACCGAGTCAAAGCTGGCTTGCTGCAGTTAAACCCCACCATCCCTTTGTTGATAATGATGCATATGTAGATAGTTCTGATGTAAGTCTTGCTGGGTACATTTGTACTCATGTTTGCCTATTTTATGTTTTTGCAGAGAGACTTCAGTCTCACTAGTATTTCCGCGTGGTCTTCGACGTTTAGCTTGTTACCTCAGCTACGATCTTGTGCCTCGGCAGGATTTGGTAGATAGTCAGGCTTCTCAGCCTTTTTCATTTATAGATGTCTGTACTCAGACATGATAGCTTCCGCTTGTGCTTGATTTGTATGCTCTGAATGTTGGGTCATGAGACCCATGTTTGTAATATCTCGCTCCTCGGAGCCTATTGAATAAACTACTTGAGTCGTAGAGTCATTTTGTGATGCCATGTTGTATTTGCACATATCGAGCATATTGTGTGTATGTTATTGAAATGCTTGGTATGTGTGGGATCTGACCATCTAGTTGTTTATCTTTAGTAGCCTCTCTTACGGGGAAATGTCTCCTAGTGTTTCCACCGAGCCATGGTAGCTTGCTACTGCTCCGGAACACTTAGGCTGGCCGGCATGTGTCCTTCTTCGTTCCTGTGTCTGTCCCTTCGGGGAAATGTCACGCGGTGAATACCGGAGTCCTGTTAGCCCGCTACAGCCCGGTTCACCGGAGTCCTGCTAGCCCAGTGCTACAGCCTGGATTCACTCGCTGATGACCGACACGTTCGATGCTGGGTCATGGATGCCTGTCCCTGTAAGTCTGTGCCGCTTTGGGTTTACGACTAGCCATGTCAGCCCGGGCTCCTTATCATATGGATGCTAGCGACACTGTCATATACGTGTGCCAAAAGGCGCAAACGGTCCCGGGCAAAGGTAAGGCGACACCCGTGGGAATACCGTGCGTGAGGCCGCAAAGTGATATGAGGTGTTACATGCTAGATCGATGTGGCATTGAGTCGGGGTCCTGACAGCGTTGGTATCAGAGCTTGACTGCCTGTAGGATTACCAAGCCAAACTGGTCGAAGTTGAGTTTAGAAATTCTTTAGTTATATAAGGGAATTGATTGTGGGATGGAACGTAAGGCTCTTTTTACTCCTTATACCTCATGCCCTTCTGATCTGAGTCATCTTATCTTTCCTGCGGGGATTAAGAACTAGGCTATCTCTTCTTTCTATTAGGATCACGTGTTACTAATCAGTAGACTTATAAGATTGTTGGATTTAAGTCTCAGTTCAGTTCCTACTACTTCCGTATGTTAATTGTTGATCTCGGAACCTTGATATTGTGCTTCTGAGTGGTTATGCCACCATTTTTGTGATTGTCTCAAATCTTTTTGAGCAATTATAGCCGTTATGCTGTCCGAGTCATCCCAGGTTTCTAAATAGTCCGATGCATTTGCAAATCCCTTCCTTCTGTTTCCGATGTTCCCATGGGCCAGATTAACCACACTAATCGGTGTGTTGAGGTAATTATTGCCTCGACATATATGTTGGAATTATTATTATGACCCTAAGTGCTTAGGGGATCATCTAGTGGTCTAGCCATGATTTGTGTCCTAGTGTGAAGATTCTGGCCTTTATTCTCGGAAGCATCCCGTGATGCTACTTAGTAGTAGGTATTCTACTCCTGGGTTCTGAACCCGAGATTCACTCTACCTACTTCATGTTGATAGTAATTGCTAGTGCCTTTAGGATATTAGTAACCTTTGCGATAGTCCTTGAAGTCCGTGGTATCTTCTTCTTCCAAATACCATGAACTACTTATGGCAGATGTTTATTGGATCAAAAAAAATCACAATTAGAGTACTCTTGAGGAGTTCTCCATTCATAAATCGTGACTCTGCCAGTTCTACCTTTCTGCATGGGTTATCCGGAAGAAATATGTTGAACTTGGTTCGACATACTAATCTATGCATCCACAACTCAGAAAGTTATATGTTCCTTTGAGTTGTTCTCTTTAGTTGCATTCTGACCCTCGTCTATCAATTGATAGTCAAGAGTATGCGTGCGTTCGTTCATCGATGCCTATGACTCTTGTGGTCTGTCAAGCCATTCTATTCCGGAATGACTAGGAGAAACAAACTCCAGTACCTCTTCCATATCTAGGATTGGGTCAAAGTAGTTGTATTCCGCAGATCAAATGCCAATCCAGCTTTTGGTTCTGCTCTACCTTGGAGTATTACATATTTTATATCGAGATTGTTATAGGAATTGCACACCATCCCATGAACTCTTGGTACAGTGATACTTCTTGCCATCGCTGTTCATTCCTCGGCCCTCGTGTTGATGCAACCGGAATACCGACAAATGAATTGTGATGTGTGAAATCAATACTGCTAGCAACTCTGTTGCTTGGTAGTTAAAGGATAATAATTTCATTCTTAGTATGTTGGTTTTCGAATCATCCTTCTAAGACTGATCGTGCTACCTAGTCCTTATTTCGGTGCACCCTTCGATTGATGAGTTAGGATCTTGTCAAGTCCTCACTCATTTGATCATATCGTCTTGCCCTCAAAAGCAAGATTGTTCTCGAGCTTAGTAACATACCGGTGGTTCGTGACTTTCCAAATATCTTCTTGGAGGTGTTACCGGGTTGTCACCTGACCGCTATGTTGAGTTCGTGATCAAGTTGGTTTCTTGTGAACCACCTTCTCTCCAAGAATCGGTGTTAGATATCCCTGAGCTAGTTGGTTAAGCTAGACAACAACTTGGAGAGTTGGAAGATAAAAGCTTGTCTGACTTAGTTCGTTCCAAAGGGATATTCTTGTGTAGTGTGTGTTGAAGAAAGATGATATCTTCATCGATTGGTCCTTGTGATCAGTTGCTGGACCTATTGTCTTATCAATCCTTTGATTTGAGTGTGGGCTATCGTCAAATCAAATCAGTACCAACGATGCTCGTAATGTTGTCTTATTCGTGGTTGATCCCTCGAGCATACACCATTATATCTTTTAGGTCTGACCAATGCTATCACTTGTTCACTTAACTATGGAATTCCTTTTAAAAGGAAACCCAGATGAATTGTTGTTGTGCCCATTGACAACATCCTTGTCTTCTCCATAATTTTGCTGAACATTAAGCTAGTGTTGGAAACTTTTGAAAGCATTTGTTCATGCTAGCTCATGAAGCATATGTTTGGATGAAGGTAGTGACCTCCTTTAATTCATGTGCATCTGATGCAAGTTGCCGCCGTGGATTCGAGAAAGTCAATGTTGCTTTCTTTGGAATCATTCCAAATCAGTCATGCACACGTGCGAAGAATGCTGTGGTTTGAAGACTTGCAACCTTCAATCTATATGTATCCCTAGCACACCAAGCCACTGATTGATTTGTTCAAGGAGAAGGAGTTCCTTCATAAGAGCTAATCCGGACTTATGAAAGAACTTCGATACCCTCGTTGATGGTTCCCCCTCCTGAACTCGGTAGTGTTTTATTATAAGACTACCACGTGGTCATGCTTGTCTGGGACAACGTGTTCACATGTTTGTAGCAGAACCAGCTCATGTTTTGGAGCTTGCTATCGTAGTTCATCTTCCGAGAATCTCGCAACGTCATCTCGTCGATTTGTGTTGCAAACTTTCGTTTTTCTTCCTAGACTCGATGAGCCTGGAATATCCTAACACCAACCAGAGCTGAATCTCAGGCAGATATGATGGTTGGAACATTTCCCTAAGAACTATAATATTGGTCTCTCGATAACCGGTAAGGTGGATGTCGTGGCCAACACACCCATCCGGTAGACCTATTATTATAGTATCTTGTTTGAGGAAGTTGGCCACCCCCCCCTAGGGATTTCGTAGGATTTACTCCCTAGTTGCCCCTATGGATTTTTGTGTTCCCGAAGTCCGACCTTTTACTTGATGTTTTAGATATCAAACCATATCTATGAATGGGTTATACTAGCACATCAAGGAGAACATTAGAAGCGGAGTGCTAAATGTCTCTCGGTCGATCATCCAGATTTTATTTGCTTGGCCTCGCTAAGGTGAAATCTGAGAAAGTGTTATCCTCCTTCGCATCTGCATCGTCCATCGCTATTCATCATGGTAGTATGTTGTGTTGTCAGCACCCTTGACGCGGTTGTTGATAAAACCTTGATGATTGTGGAAATGCTCAAGTTCTCGAGAGCACGCACAAGCGCTACGTCTTATCATCGGCACTAGCTGGGATTGCCCCAGATTTCCTCGGTTATGCTATAACCACTCCAACAGTGAATTCACTCTCTATTGTTGGGTTCTTCCCCAGTTACCAGAATCATTCCCAGCATTTGCATTTTGTTCCCAGCTTGCACCGCCATTGTGCCATTCTACCATGGGTCTCTTCCATTTCCGGTGATAAGCAAACTCATCCATTACGTTGTCTTCAACAAGGTAATCCACATCATCCAAGTCCGAGTATGCCATTCTACCGACCCCCTCCAAACGATTGCTGTGATTTGCCTTAGGCTGATATAGAGAGTCTCAATGATCTCTATATCAAAAGTAATTCTGTTTGCCACTTAAGATAATAATCTACGAATCACCCTCCTCCAGGATGTTTCGTCGTGGTATCATGGCAACTCAACTCCTCGCTACGTTGACAATCGATTACCACCTTCTTAAGTGTGGAATTGTTGTCCACCTAGTGAACCCTCGTCATCCGTTTCTTTCCACCCCTCTTGATGTGTATCTCGTGTCTCAACCCGAGAGATGGTCCTATGTCTCATTCCGTGAGTTGTTCGATCTTCAAGAAGATCGACCCCTCTAGAGTCTCCTTCTTCCCTCCATGTCATGTTGGCAGGATTTCTCAAAAACAAGACATCAAGACAAAGATGGTGTTCAAATCAACGTTCATTTGAAGTGCAACCTGGATCGTGAAGATTGTACTAGTTTCCGTTTTCCCTTCATCCTACCCTACGCTTGAATCTCGAGACGAGATTCTTGTTTAGTGGGGGTGAGTTGTCACATCCCTAGCTTCTGGTAATGCACTAGGCTAGACCTCATGTGAGCATCATGTTTAAATTCAAATGAAATTGAATTGAGGAATTTTCAAAGCCTCAGAAGACCTCTAAAAATAACCAACATTTAAATTTCATCAAATGACTCCAAGAAAATGTTCCTGTTATTCCATGGAAATATTGGTGAGAGGTAAAATTTAAACCAATATTTTTGGAGTCACAGAAATATTTATTTTGGCCATTTGAATTAATCCAATAACTGTTTGCTTTGGATTTATATTTAATATATATTAAATATGACTCCAAATAATTCTGGAAGTTTGTGAGTGGCTTTGTATATATTTTAGTAAGCCACATAATAAACTACAGAATTTATTAAAATGGTTTAGTATTTTACTAAACTAAAACAAAACAGAACAAAATAGAAAACAGAACAGAAAAAAATAAAAGGAGTAGAACTTACCTGGCCTTACCTGGTAGCCCACCAGCAGCCCAGTCCACTAGAGCCAGCCCAGCCCAACCTAGCGAGGGGCAGGTTTGTCTTCAACCCCTCGCCAGGAGGACAAGTCGTGGCAGAGCGCGCGTCGCCGGTCGCCACCTCCTGCTTCGACGTGTCCCAGCCGCCCCCGACCTCTCCAGTGCACCGTTGGAATGCCCTCGACCGCCTCGACCGCTATCCCTTCTCTCTGCTCGCTCTAGCTCTCCCCCTCTCTCGATTTGGAGCACCACCGAGAGCCACCGGAGGGCGCCGCCGTCGCATCCATAGCCACCGCGCACCCCAGGCTTCACCGATGGGTCATGTGTCACCGCCGGACTCTGCTTCGTCTCCAAGATGACGCACGCGGACGGAGAAGGCCACAGACGACTGCAACATCGCCATCTTCGTCCTCTGCCCCGACGACCGCCGTCATCCGATTCGCGTCGTCCAGAGTTTCCCCGACCTCGTCGTCGACTCTGCTAGTCCCTACGTGAGCCACTCTCCATTTTCCCCCTGGAATCCCCGTCGTTCCCCTCCCCTAGCTAGCTTCCCCACCTCCACCGAGGCTCGCCGCCGCCATGGTCAACGAGCTCCGTGCACGTGAGCTCGGCCGCTCGCCCGAGCATCACCAGCGTGCTCACCGCGCTCCTGCGAACCCGAAACAACCACGGGTGCTCCCTGCCATGCCCTATAGCGCCATTTCCGCTGTTGCCCGAGCTCCGGCCGCCGCCGCGAGCTCGACTCCGGTGAGTACACCGCACCCCGTCCGCTCCTTCCTGCTCCGTTGGATGCGGAAGAGCACGGGCTACCTCCTGGTGGCCTCCGCACGTCCAACCATTGCCTGTAGCTCAACTCCGGCGAGCCTCCGCCGTTGGTTTGGTTGTCGCCGGCCGAACCCCGGCGAGTGCCGACGTGGCCACTTAACTAGGTCCTAAACACCCCGGTAATCACCCCCTGGTGCCACTGTCACGTGGGCCCCGGTGCCAAAGTTAATTAGCTTAATTTCTGTTTAAATTAGTACTAATTTTGTGGGCCCCTAGGTCAGTTTGACCTGGCCCCGTCACACTTTGACCGACCCCACACGTCGGAGTTGACCAGGCTGATGTGTCTGTTGACCGGGCCCACCTGCCAGCGACCTAAACGAGCCCTAAGTCACTGACTAATGGGACCCCCTGGTCAGGTTTGACCCGGGGCAGCCCTGTTGACTTGCTGATGCAAGCATGACGCAGTGCTGATGTCATAAGTATTTTCTGGATTTAATTATATTCAGGAAATTCCAGAAAATTGTAAAAACTTCTAAAAATCATAGAAATTCAACCGTAACTCCAAATTAAATAATTTATATATGAAAAATTATCAGAAAAATTCAAGGAATCCATCTGTACCATTTTCATGCATGTTAGAACAACTTATAGGTGCTGTTTAGCACAAATCATATAAAGGGCATTTAAATAATCACATATGGAGTTTGAATTTGAATCTTGTATTCAAACCAACTTCATTTAATCTGTTGCTAGTTGCATTAGCTCAAAACACATTCATTTTGCCATGTCATGATCATGCATCATATTGTGCATTGCATTGATTGTGTTTTTCTGTGTTGCCGGTATTTGTTCCCTCTCGATAGACGTGATACCGATGATGTGATCGTTGACACTGATGAAGACCCAATGTTATCTTCAGAAGTGCCAGGCAAGCAAAACCCCCTTGTTCATTCCGATACAATCCTACTCTCTCGCCCCTGCTCTCTTTTACTGCATTAGGACAACACCGATTCATCTGTTACTTGCTGCGGTAGCTGAACCCCTTTGTCCTTTGCATGACCTGTCATTGCCACAGTAAATAGATGAAACCCACTAGCATGAGTAGGAGTTGTTTGAGCCCTGATGTGCCTACTCATTCATGTTTGTTTGCCATGCCTGCTATTGCTTAGAGTTGAGTCAGGTCTGATTCATCGGGGATGAATCAGAGGCGTGTGAACCTGTCCTACTGTGTGTGAGCTAAGTGTGTGAACACGATTTGGTAAAGGTAGCGGTGAGAGGCCATGTAGGAGTACATGGTGGGTTGTCTCATTGCAGCCGTCCTCAGGAACTGAGTTCTGTGTTTGTGATCCATGATTCAGCTACTAGCACGCATTGGGCCCGAAACCAATGGACCCTCTCGGCTTCTTAATCACCCTTGTCCTCTGTCCAGGAGTTGCAAGTAGTTTCTGGTGTTTGTAGTATGCTGGAGGCCGTGGACAGCGCTGACCGTAGGGGTGGGCTGTGATGCGGTAGGCACGTGGCACGGTGTACCGGGCGCCCGTTTGGTGTCTCGGGAACCCTGTTCACATCGTTTGGGGCTGTGAGCGAAACTCCGGCCGGATCTCCTCATGGATGGAACCCGAATAGGCGATAAACCTGGACTAGAGACTTAGGTGATTAGGTAGGTCGTGGCCGACACCCACGTTGGGCTTCCGCTTGAAGGTTGCCGAGTACATGTCGTGTAAACGGCGGTAAGTGGTGAGAGCGTGTGTGAAGAAGTACACCCCTGCAGGGTTAACCTAATCTATTCGAATAGCCGTGTCCGCGGAAAAGGACTTCTGGGTTGCTTATATCAGTTCATAGACAAGTGAAAGTGGATACTCTAAAATACGCAAGATAAGCGTGAGTGCTATGGATGGCGTTCTCGTAGGGAGACGGGAGCGGATCCATAGTGGTGTATTGATATGGTGAATATGTGGACTCGTGTGCGCCACCTCAAAAAAAGTTACTCGCAGTCGTAGTTCAGGATAGCCACCGAGTCAAAGCTGGCTTGCTGCAGTTAAACCCCACCATCCCTTTGTTGATAATGATGCATATGTAGATAGTTCTGATGTAAGTCTTGCTGGGTACATTTGTACTCACGTTTGCCTATTTTATGTTTTTGCAGAGAGACTTCAGTCTCACTAGTATTTCCGCGTGGTCTTCGACGTTTAGCTTGTTACCTCAGCTACGATCTTGTGCCTCGGCAGGATTTGGTAGATAGTCAGGCTTCTTAGCCTTTTTCATTTATAGATGTCTGTACTCAGACATGATAGCTTCCGCTTGTGCTTGATTTGTATGCTCTGAATGTTGGGTCATGAGACCCATGTTTGTAATATCTCGCTCCTCGGAGCCTATTGAATAAACTACTTGAGTCGTAGAGTCATTTTGTGATGCCATGTTGTATTGCACATATCGAGCATATTGTGTGTATGTTATTGAAATGCTTGGTATGTGTGGGATCTGACCATCTAGTTGTTTATCTTTAGTAGCCTCTCTTACGGGGAAATGTCTCCTAGTGTTTCCACCGAGCCATGGTAGCTTGCTACTGCTCCGGAACACTTAGGCTGGCCGGCATGTGTCCTTCTTCGTTCCTGTGTCTGTCCCTTCGGGGAAATGTCACGCGGTGAATACCGGAGTCCTGTTAGCCCGCTACAGCCCGGTTCACCGGAGTCCTGCTAGCCCAGTGCTACAGCCTGGATTCACTCGCTGATGACCGACAGGTTCGATGCTGGGTCATGGATGCCTGTCCCTGTAAGTCTGTGCCGCTTTGGGTTTACGACTAGCCATGTCAGCCCGGGCTCCTTATCATATGGATGCTAGCGACACTGTCATATACGTGTGCCAAAAGGCGCAAACGGTCCCGGGCAAAGGTAAGGCGACACCCATGGGAATACCGTGCGTGAGGCCGCAAAGTGATATGAGGTGTTACATGCTAGATCGATGTGGCATTGAGTCGGGGTCCTGACAAGGCATGATGCTAAATTTTATTGTATGAGATGATCATGTTTTGTAACCGAGTTATCGGCAACTGGCAGGAGCCATATGGTTGTCGCTTTATTGTATGCAATGCAATCGCGATGTAATGCTTTACTTTATTACTAAGCGGTAGTGATAGTCGTGGAAGCATAAGATTGGCGAGACGACAACGATGCCACGATGAAGATCAAGGTGTCACGCCGGTGACGATGGTGATCATGACGGTGCTTCGGAGATGGAGATCACAGGCACAAGATGATGATGGCCATATCATATCACTTATATTGATTGCATGTGATGTTTATCTTTTTGTGCATCTTATCTTGCTTTGATTGACGGTAGCATTATAAGATGATCTCTCACTAAATTATCAAGAAGTGTTCTCCCTGAGTATGCACCGTTGTGAAAGTTCTTCGTGCTGAGACACCACGTGATGATCGGGTGTGATAGGCTCTACGTTCAAATACAACGGGTGCAAAATAGTTGCACACGCGGAATACTCAGGTTATACTTGACGAGCCAAGCATATACAGATATGGCCTCGGAACACGGAGACCGAAAGGTCGAGCGTGAATCATATAGTAGATATGATCAACATAATGATGTTCACCGATGAAACTACTCCATCTCACGTGATGATCGAACATGGTTTAGTTGATTTGGATCACGTAATCACTTAGAGGATTAGAGGGATGTCTATCTAAGTGGGAGTTCTTAAGTAATATGATTAATTGAACTTAAATTTATCATGAACTTAGTACCTGATAGTATCTTGCTTGTTTATGTTGATTGTAGATAGATGGTTCGTGCTGTTGTTCCATTGAATTTTAATGCGTTCCTTGAGAAAGCAAAGTTGAAAGATGATGGTAGCAATTACACGGACTGGGTCCGTAACTTGAGGATTATCCTCATTGCTGCTCAGAAGAATTACGTCCTGGAAGCACCGCTAGGTGCCAGGCCTGCTGCTGGAGCAACACCGGATGTTATGAACGTCTGGCAGAGCAAAGCTGATGACTACTTGATAGTTCAGTGTGCCATGCTTTACGACTTAGAATCGGGACTTCAACGACGTTTTGAACGTCATGGAGCATATGAGATGTTTCAGGAGTTGAATTTAATATTTCAAGCAAATGCCCGGATTGAGAGATATGAAGTCTCCAATAAGTTCTATAGCTGCAAGATGGAGGAGAACAGTTCTGTCAGGGAGCATATACTCAAAATGTCTGGGTATAATAATCCCTTGATTCAATTGGGAGTTAATCTTCCAGATGATTGCGTCATTGACAGAATTCTCCAATCACTGCCACCAAGCTACAAGAGCTTCATGATGAACTATAATATGCAAGGGATGAACAAGACTATTCCCGAGCTCTTCGCAATGCTGAAAGCTACGGAGGTAGAAATCAAGAAGGAGCATCAAGTGTTGATGGTCAACAAGACCACTAGTTTCAAGAAAAAGGGCAAAGGGAAGAAGAAGGGGAACTTCAAGAAGAATGGCAAGCAAGTTGCTGCTCAAGAGAAGAAACCCAAGTCTGGACCTAAGCCTGAAACTGAGTGCTTCTACTGCAAGCAGACTGGTCACTGGAAGCGGAACTGCCCCAAGTATTTGACGGATAAGAAGGATGGCAAGGTGAACAAAGGTATGTGTGATATACATGTTATTGATGTGTACCTTACTAATGCTCGCAGTAGCACCTGGGTATTTGATACCGGTTCCGTTGCTAATATTTGCAACTCGAAATAGGGGCTAAAGATTAAGCGAAGATTGGCTAAGGACGAGGTGACGATGCGCATGGGAAACGGTTCCAAAGTCGATGTGATCGCGGTCGGCACGCTACCTCTACATCTACCTTCGGGATTAATATTAGACCTAAATAATTGTTATTTGGTGCCAGCGTTGAGCATGAACATTATATCTGGATCTTGTTTAATGCGAGACGGTTATTCATTTAAATCAGAGAATAATGGTTGTTCTATTTATATGAGTAATATCTTTTATGGTCACGCACCCTTGAAGAGTGGTCTATTCTTATTAAATCTCGAGAGTAGTGATACACATATTCATAATGTTGAAGCCAAAAGATGCAGAGTTGATAATGATGGTGCAACTTATTTGTGGCACTGCCGTTTAGGTCATATCGGTATAAAGCGCATGAAGAAACTCCACACTGATGGGCTTTTGGAACCACTTGATTATGAATCGCTTGGTACTTGCGAACCATGCCTCATGGGCAAGATGACTAAAACACCGTTCTCCGGTACTATGGAGAGAGCAACAGATTTGTTGGAAATCATACATGCAGATGTATGTGGTCCGGTGAATATTGAGGCTCGTAGCGGATATCGTTATTTTCTCACCTTCACAGATGATTTAAGCAGATATGGGTATATCTACTTAATGAAACATAAGTCTGAAACATTTGAAAAGTTCAAAGAATTTCAGAGTGAAGTGGAAAATCATCGTAACAAGAAAATAAAGTTTCTATGATCTGATCGTGGAGGAGAATATTTGAGTTACGAGTTTGGTGTACATTTGAAAAATTGTGGAATAGTTTCGCAACTCACGCCACCCGGAACACCACAGCGTAATGGTGTGTCCGAACGTCGTAATCGTACTTTACTAGATATGGTGCGATCTATGATGTCTCTTACTGATTTACCGTTATCATTTTGGGGATATGCTCTAGAGACGGCCGCATTCACGTTA
Organism: Triticum aestivum; assembly: GCF_018294505.1. Classification (NCBI taxonomy): domain Eukaryota; kingdom Viridiplantae; phylum Streptophyta; class Magnoliopsida; order Poales; family Poaceae; genus Triticum; species Triticum aestivum. The sequence goes on from NC_057797.1 coordinate 102,990,763, forward strand.
AATAGGGCACCATCAAAATCCATTGAGACGACGCCTTATGAACTGTGATTTGGCAAGAAACCAAAGTTGTCGTTTCTGAAAGTTTGGGGCTGTGATGCTTATGTGAAAAAGCTTCAACCTGATAAGCTCGAACCCAAATCGGAGAAATGTGTCTTCATAGGATATCCAAAGGAAACTATTGGATACACCTTCTATCACAAATCCAAAGGCAAGACTTTTGTTGCTAAATTCAGAAACTTTCTAGAGAAGGAGTTTCTCTCGAAAGAAGTGAGTGGGAGGAAAGTAGAACTTGACGAGGTAACTGTACCTACTCCCTTATTGGAAAGTAGTACATCGCAGAAAACTGTTTCTGCAACACCTACACCAATAAGTGAGGAAGCTAATGATGATGATCATGAAACTTTAGATCAAGATACTACTGAACCTCGTAGATCAACCAGAGTGAGATCGGCACCAGAGTGGTACGGTAATCCTGTTCTGGAAGTCATGCTACTAGATCATGATGAACCTACGAACTATGAAGAAGTGATGGTGAGCCAGATTCCGCAAAATGGCTTGAAGCCATGAAATCTGAGATGGGATCCATGTATGAGAACAAAGTATGGACTTTGGTTGACTTGCCCGATGATCGGCAAGCAATTGAAAATAAATGGATCTTCAAGAAGAAGACTGGCGCTGATGGTAATATTACTGTCTACAAAGCTCGACTTGTCGCAAAAGGTTTTCGACAAGTTCAAGGGGTTGACTACGATGAGACCTTCTCACCCGTAGCGATGCTTAAGTCTGTCCGAATCATGTTAGCAATTGCCGCATTTTATGATTATGAAATTTGGCAGATGGATGTCAAAACTGGATTCCTGAATGGATTTCTGGAAGAAGAGTTGTATATGATGCAACCGGAAGGTTTTGTCGATCCAAAGGGAGCTAACAAAGTGTGCAAGCTCCAGCGATCCATTTATGGACTGGTGTAAGCTTCTCGGAGTTGGAATAAACGCTTTGATAGTGTGATCAAAGCATTTGGTTTTGTACAGACTTTTGGAGAAGCCTGTATTTACAAGAAAGTGAGTGGGAGCTCTGTAGCATTTCTGATATTATATGTGGATGACATATTACTGATTGGAAATGATATAGAATTTCTGGATAGCATAAAGGGATACTTGAATAAGAGTTTTTCTATGGAAGACCTCGGAGAAGCTGCTTACATATTAGGCATAAAGATCTATAGAGATAGGTCAATACGCTTAATTGGACTTTCACAAAGCACATACCTTGACAAGATTTTGAAGAAGTTCAAAATGGATCAAGCAAAGAAAGGGTTCTTGCCTGTGTTACAAGGTGTGAGATTAAGTAAGACTCAAAGCCCGACCACTGCAGAAGATAGAGAGATAATAAAAGATGTTCCCTATGCTTCAGCCATAGGCTCTATCATGTATGCAATGCTGTGTATCAGACCTGATGTGTGCCTTGCTATAAGTTTAGCAAGGAGGTACCAAAGTAATCCAGGAGTGGATCACTGGACAGCGGTCAAGAACATCCTGAAATACCTGAAAAGGACTAAGGATATGTTTCTCGTATATGGAGGTGACAAAGAGCTCACCGTAAAAGGTTACGTTGATGCAAGCTTTGACACTGATCCGGACGATTCTAAATCGCAAACCGGATACGTGTTTACATTAAACGGTGGAGCTGTCAGTTGGTGCAGTTCTAAACAAAGCGTCGTAGCGGGATCTACATGTGAAGCGGAGTACATAGCTGCTTCGGAAGCAGCGAACGAAGGAGTCTGGATGAAGGAGTTCATATCCGATCTAGGTGTCATACCTAGTGCATCGGGTCCAATGAAAATCTTTTGTGACAATACTGGTGCAATTGCCTTGGCAAAGGAATCCAGATTTCACAAGAGGACCAAACACATCAAAAGACGCTTTAATTCCATCCGGGATCTAGTCCAGGTGGGAGACATAGAGATTTGCAAGATACATACGGATCTAAATGTTGCAGACCCGTTGACTAAGCCTCTTCCACGAGCAAAACATGATCAGCACCAAGACTCCATGGGTGTTAGGATCATTACAGTGTAATCTAGATTATTGACTCTAGTGCAAGTGGGAGACTGAAGGAAATATGATCTAGAGACAATAATAAAAGTTATTATTTATTTCCTTATATCATGATAAATGTTTATTATTCATGCTAGAATTGTATTAACCGGAAACATAGTACATGTGTGAATACATAGACAAACAAAAAGTCACTAGTATGCCTGTACTTGACTAGCTCGTTAATCGAAGATGGTTAAGTTTCCTAACCATGAACAAAGAGTTGTTATTTGATTAACAAGGTCACATCATTAGTTGAATGATCTGATTGACATGACCCATTCCATTAGCTTAGCACCCGATCGTTTAGTATGTTGCTATTGCTTTCTTCATGACTTATACATGTTCCTATAACTATGAGATTATGCAACTCCCGTTTACCGGAGGAACACTTTGGGTGCTACAAAACGTCACAACATAACTGGGTGATTATAAAGGAGCATTACAGGTGTCTCCAAAGGTAGATGTTGGGTTGGCGTATTTCGAGATTAGGATTTGTCACTCCGATTGTCGGAGAGGTATCTCTGGGCCCTCTCGGTAATGCACATCACATAAGCCTTGCAAGCATTGCAACTAAGATGTTAGTTGTGAGATGATGTATTACAGAACGAGTAAAGGGACTTGCCGGTAACGAGATTGAACTAGGTATTGGATACCGACGATCGAATCTCGGGCAAGTAACATACCGATGACAAAGGGAACAACGTATGTTGTTATGCGGTCTGACCGATAAAGATCTTCGTAGAATATGTAGGATCCAATATGGGCATCCAGGTCCCGCTATTGGTTATTGACCGGAGACGTGTCTTGGTCATGTCTACATTGTTCTCGAACCATAGGGTCCGCACGCTTAACGTTACGATGACAGTTACTATGAGTTTTTGCATTTTGATGTACCGAAGGTTGTTCGGAGTCTCGGATGTGATCACGGACATGACGAGGAGTCTCAAAATGGTCGAGACGTAAAGATTGATATATTGGAAGCCTATGTTTGGATATCGGAAGTGTTCCGGGTGAAATCGGGATTTTACCGGAGTACCGGGAGGTTACCGGAACCCCCCGGGAGCCATATGGGCCTTAATGGGCTTTAGTGGAAAGGAGAAAGGGGCATCCCAAGGTGGTCGCCCCCCCTCTCTCTTTCCCCCTCGGGGAATCCTATTCCAATTAGGATTGGGGGGGGAGTCCTACTCCCGGTAGGAGTAGGACTCCTCCTACGCCTCCATAGGGCTGGCCGCACCCCTCCCCTTTGGCTCCTTTATATACGGAGGCAGGGGGCACCTCTAGACACACAAGTTGATCATTGAGATCGTTCCTTAGCCGTGTGCGGTGCCCCCTTCCACTATATTCCACCTCGATCATATTGTAGCGGTGCTTAGGCGAAGCCCTGCGACGGTAGTACATCAAGATCATCACCACGCCGTCGTGCTGACAGAACTCTTCCCCGACGCTTTGCTGGATCGGAGCCCGGGGATCGTCATCGAGCTGTACGTGTGCTAAGAACTCGGAGGTGCCGGAGTAACGGTGCTTGGATCGGTCGGATCGAGAAGACGTACGACTACTTCCTCTATGTTGTGTGATCGCTTCCGCAGTCGGTCTGCGTGGGTACGTAGACAATACTCTCCCCTCTCGTTTCTGTGCATCACCATGATCTTGCGTGTGCATAGGAATTTTTTTTGAAATTACTTCGTTCCCCAACATTGATGGCATCGATGTTGTACTTTACGCCCTGCTTCAACTTTTTGTTCAGGCCTCGCACTGTCCTGCCTGTAGAAGATTTGCTCGATCCAGAGGGCTGAAAGAAGAAAGATCGATTGGTTAATATATATTCAAATCATTTAAAAAATGTGATGATCATCAGATGCCTGCTTATATAAATATACCTCGCCGGTCTCTGTTATTTCAAGATCAACATTTACTTCGTCACCATAATCATAGTTCTGGACTTCATCAATTCGGTTGTCATGATTGAATATCATATCATCACCCTCGCTGGTATTGTTCAGATATTGGGAGCCGTCATCTTCTTCATTCTAATCATCTGGCCCGTGAGGGGAGCGTATGATCTCGAACAGGGCCTCTGATACGTCTCCAACGTATCTATAATTTTTGATTGCTCCATGCTATATTATCTTCTGCTTTGGACATTATTGGGCTTTATTATCCACTTTTATATTATTTTTGGGACTAACCTATTAACCGGAGGCCCAACCCAGAATTGCTGTTTTTTTGCCTATTTTAGGGTTTCGAACAAAAGGAATATCAAACGGAGTCCAAACGGAATGAAACCTTCGGGAACGTGATTTTTGGAACGAACAAGATCTAGGAGACTTGGACCCTACGTCAAGCAACCAACAAGGAGGCCACGAGGTAGGGGGCGCGCCTACCCCCCCCAGGCATGCCTTCCACCCTCGTGGGCCCCCTGTTGCTCCACCGACATACTTCTTCCTCCTATATATACCTACGTACCCCCAAATGATCAGATACGGAGCCAAAACCCTAATTCCACCTCCATAACTTTCTGTATCCATGAGATCCCATCTTGGGGCCTGTTCCGGAGCTCCGCTGGAGGGGGCACCGATCATGGAGGGCTTCTACATCAACACCATAGCCTCTCCGATGAAGTGTGAGTAGTTTCAGACCTTCGGGTCCATAGTTATTAGCTAGATAGCTTCTTCTCTCTTTTTGGATCTCAATACAAAGTTCTCCCCCTCTCTTGTGGAGATCTATTCGGTGTAATCTTCTTTTGCGGTGTGTTTGTTGAGACCGATGAATTGTGGGTTTATGATCAAGTTTATCTATGAACAATATTTGAATCTTCTCTGAATTCTTTTATGTATGATTGGTTATCTTTGCAAGTCTCTTCGAATTATCAGTTTGGTTTGGCCTACTAGATTGATCTTTCTTGCAATGGGAGAAGTGCTTAGCTTTGGGTTCAATCTTACGGTGTCCTTTCCTAGTGACAGTAGGGGCAGCAAGGCACATATTGTATTGTTGCCATCAAGGATAACAAGATGGGGTTTTCATCATATTGCATGAGTTTATCCCTCTACATCATGTCATCTTGCTTAAAGCGTTACTCTGTTCTCTTGAACTTAATACTCTAGATGCATGTTGGATAGCGGTCGATGTGTGGAATAATAGTAGTAGATGCAGGCAGGAGTCGGTCTACTTGTCTTGGACGTGATGCCTATATACATGATCATACCTAGATATTCTCATAACTATGCTCAATTCTGTCAATTGCTCAACAATAATTTGTTCACCCACCGTAAAATACCTATTCTCTTGAGAGAAGCCACTAGTGAAACCTATGGCCCCCGGGTCTATCTTCATCATATTAAATCTTCCCATACTTAGTTATTTTCATTGCTTTTATTTTACTTTGCATCTTTATCATAAAAATACCAAAAATATTATGTTATCATATCTATCAGATCTCACTCTCGTAAGTGACCGTGTAGGGATTGACAACCCATTATCGCGTTGGTTGCGAGGATTTATTTGTTTTGTGTAGGTGCGAGGGACTCACGCGTAGCCTCCTACTAGATTGATACCTTGGTTCTCAAAAACTGAGGGAAATAATTACGCTACTTTGCTGCACCACCCTTTCATCTTCAAGGGAAAACCAACGCAAGTGCTCAAGAGGTAGCAAGAAGGATTTCTGGCGCCGTTGCCGGGGAGGTCTACGCAAAAGTCAACATACCAAGTACCCATCACAAACCCTTATCTCCCGCATTACATTATTTGCCATTTGCCTCTCGTTTTCCTCTCCCACACTTCACCCTTGCCGTTTTATTCGCCCTCTCTCTCTATCCTCCCTCTCTTTCTCTATTTGCCTCTTTTTGCATGTTCCTCATTTGCTTGTGTGTTGGATTGCTTGCCTGTCTCGATGGCTCAAGATAACACTAAATTGTGTGACTTTACCAATAACAACAACAATGATTTTATTAGCACTCCGATTGCTCCTCTTACCGATGTTGAATCTTGTGAAATTAATGCTGCCTTGCTCAATCTTGTCGTGAAAGATCCGTTTTCCGGCCTTCCTAGTGAAGATGCCGCTACCCATCTAAATAGCTTCGTTGATTTGTGTGATATGCAAAAGAAGGAAGATGTGGATAATGATATTGTTAAATTGAAGCTATTTCCTTTTTTGCTTAGAGATCATGCTAAAGCTTGGTTTTCGTCTTTGCCTAAAAATAGTATTGATTCTTGGAATAAGTGCAAAGATGCTTTTATCTCTAAGTATTTTCCTCCAGCTAAGATCATCTCTCTTAGAAACGATATTATGAATTTCAAGCAACTTGATCATGAACATGTTGCACAAGCTTGGGAGACGATGAAATTAATGATACAAAATTGCCCAACACATGGTTTGAATATGTGGATGATTATACAAAATTTTATGCCGGTTTGAATTTTGCTTCTAGAAATCTTTTAGATTCGCCCACGGGAGGCACTTTTACGGAAATCACTTTAGGAGAAGCTACTAAACTCCTAGATAATATTATGGTTAATTATTCTCAATGGCACACTGAAAGATCTACTAATAAAAAGTGCATGCGATAGAAGAAATTAATGTTTTGAGTGGAAAGATGGATGAACTTATGAAATTATTTGCTAATAAAAGTGTTTCTTATGATCCTTATGATATGCCTTTGTCTAATTTGATTGAGAATAATAATGAATCTATGGATGTGAATTTTGTTGGTAGGAACAATTTTGGTAACAATGCGTATAGAGGAAACTTCAATCCTAGGCCTTATCCTAGTAATTCCTCTAATAATTATGGTAATTCCTACAAAAATTCTTATGGAAATTATAATAAGATGCCCTCTGATTTTGAATCCAGTATTAAAGAATTTATTACTTCGCAAAAGAATTTCAATGGTTTGATTGAAGAGAAATTGCTTAAGATTGATGAGTTGGCTAGGAATGTTGATAGAATTTCTCTTGATGTTGATTCTTTGAAACTTAGATCTATCCCTCCTAAGCATGATATCAATGAGTCTCTCAAAGCCATGAGAATTTCCATTGATGAGTGCAAAGAAAGAACCGCTGGGATGCGTGCTAAGAAAGATTCCTTTATAAGAGCGTGTTCTTCTAGTTTCCATGATAATAAACATGAAGATCTAAAAGTTATTGATGTGTCCCCTATTAAATATTTGTTTTGCAATATGAATCTTGATAATGATGGGACTGAATATGATCCACCTTTACCTAGAAGGCGTTCCAAAAATTTGGAGTTTTTAGATCTTGATGCTAAAGTTGATAAAAGTGGGATTGAAGAGATCAAAACTCTTGATGCTAATGAACCTACTATTTTGGATTTCAAGGAATTTAATTATGATAATTGCTCTTTGATAGATTGTATTTCCTTGTTGCAATCCGTGCTAAATTCTCCTCATGCTTATAGTCAAAATAAAGCTTTTACCAAACATATCGTTGATGCTTTGATGCAATCTTATGAAGAAAAACTTGAGTTGGAAGTTTCTATCCCTAGAAAACTTTATGATGAGTGGAAACCAACTATTAAAATTAAAATTAAAGATCATGAATGCTATGCTTTGTGTGATTTGGGTGCTAGTGTTTCCACGATTCCAAAAACTTTGTGTAATTTTTTAGGTTTCCATGATTTTGATGATTGCTCTTTAAACTTGCACCTTGCGGATTCCACTATTAAGAAACCTATGGGCAGAATTAATGATTTTCTTATTGTTGAAAATATTAATTATGTGCCCGTAGATTTTATCGTTCATGACATAGATTGCAATCCTTCATGTCCTATTATTCTTGGTAGACATTTCCTTAGAACGATTGGTGCAATTATTGATATGAAGGAAGGAAATAATAGATTCCAATTTCCGTTAAGGAAAGGCCTGGAACACTTTCCTAGAAATAAAATTAAATTACCTTATGAATCTATTATGAGAGCCACTTATGGATTGCCTACCAAAGATGGCAATACCTAGATCTATCCTTGCTTTTTATGCCTAGCTAGGGGCGTTAAACGATAGCGCTTGTTGGGAGGCAACCCAATTTTATTTTTGTTCCTTGCTTTTTGATCCTGTTTAGTAATAAATAATTTACCTAGCCTCTGTTTTGGTTGTGTTTTTTGTGTTTAATTAGTGTTTGTGCCAAGTAGAACCGTTGGGAAGACTTGGGGAAAGTCTTGTTAATCTTGCTGTAAAAAACAGAAACTTTAGCGCTCACAAGAACTGCTGCCATTTTTATTTGGAAAGCGCTATTTAGTTAATTCTTTTTGCATATGATTAATAGATAAATTCCTCACGTCCAGAAATTTATTTTAGAATTTTTGGGGTTCCAGATCTTGCGCTAGCTACAGATTACTACAGACTGTTCTGTTTTTTGACAGATTCTGTTTTTCGTGTGTTGTTTGCTTATTATGATGAATCTATGGCTAGTAAAATAGTTTATAAACCATAGAGAAGTTGGAATACAGTAGGTTTAACACCAATATAAATAAAGAATGAGTTCATTACAGTACCTTGAAGTGATCTTTTGTTTTCTTTCGCTAACGGAGCTCATGAGATTTTCTACTTTAAGTTTTGTGTTGTGAAGTTTTCAAGTTTTGGGTAAAGATTTGATGGATTATGGAACAAGGAGTGGCAAGAGCCTAAGCTTGGGGATGACCATGGCACCCCCAAGATAATCTAAGGACACCTAAAAGACAAAGCTTGGGGATGCCCCGGAAGGCATCCCCTCTTTCGTCTACTTCTATCGGTAAGTTTACTTGGAGCTATATTTTTATTCACCACATGATATGTGTTTTGCTTGGAGCGTCTTGTATGATTTGAGTCTTTGCTTTTTAGTTAACCAAAATCATATTTTCTGTACACACCTTTTGAGAGAGACACACATGATTCAGAAATTATTAGAATACTCTATGTGCTTCACTTATATCTTTTGAGTTACATAGTTTTGCTCTAGTGCTTCACTTATATCTTTTAGAGCATGGTGGTGGATTTTTTTATAGAAACTATTGATCTCTCATGCTTCACTTAGATTATTTTGAGGGTCTTAAATAGCATGGTAATGTGCTTAAATAATCCTAGTATGCTAGGTATACAAGATTAATAGTAAAATTCTCTTATGAGTGTGTTGAATACTATGAGAAGTTTGATACTTGATAATTGTTTTGAGATATGGAGATGGTGATATTAGAGTCATGCTAGTTGAGTAGTTGTAAATTTGAGAAATACTTGTGTTAAAGTTTGTGATTCCCGTAGCATGCATGTATGGTGAACCGTTATGTGTTGATGAAATCGGAGCATGATTTATTTATTTATTGATTGTCTTCCTTATGAGTGGCGGGCGGGGACGAGCGATGGTCTTTTCCTACCAATCTATCCCCCTAGGAGCATGCACGTAATACTTTGCTTTGATAACTTGTAGATTTTTGCAATAAGTATATGAGTTCTTTATGACTAATTTTGAGTCCATGGATCATACGCACTCTCACCCTTCCACTATTGCTAGCCTCTCTAATACCGCGCACCTTTCGTCGGTATCATACACCCACCATATACCTTCCTCAAAACAGCCACCATACCTACCTATCATGGCATTTCCATAGCCATTCCGGGATATATTGCCATGCAACTTTCCACCATTCCGTTTACTATGACATGCTCCATCATTGTCATATTGCTTCACATGATCATGTAGTTTACATTGTATTTGTGGCAAAGCCACCATTCATAATTCTTTCATACATGTCACTCATGAGTCATTGCATATCCCGGTACACCACCGGAGGCATTCATATAGTCATATCTTGTTCTAAGTATCGAGTTGTAATTCTTGAGTTATAAGAAAATATAAGTGTGATGATCATCATTATTAGAGTATTGTCCCAGTGAGGAAAGGATGATGGAGACTATGATTCCCCCACAAGTCGGGATGAGACTCCGGACTAAAAAAAGGCCATAAAAAGAGAAAATGCCCAAATAAAAAAATGAGAGAAAAATAGAGAAGGGACAATGCTACTATCCTTTTACCACACTTGTGCTTCAAAGTAGCACCATGATCTTCATGATAGAGAGTCTCTTATGTTATCACTTTCATATACTAGTGGGAATTTTTCATTATAGAAGTTGGCTTGTATATTCCAATGATGGGCTTCCTCAAAATGCCCTAGGTCTTCGTGAGAAAGCAAGTTGGATGCACACCCACTTAGTTTCTTTTTGGGATTTCATATACTTATAGCTCTAGTGCATCCGTTGCATGGCAATCCCTACTCACTCACATTGATATCTATTGATGGGCATCTCCATAGCCCGTTGATACGCCTAGTTGATGTGAGACTATCTTCTCCCTTTTTGTCTTCTCCACAACCACCATTCTATTCCGCCTAAAGTGCTATGTCCATGGCTCACGCTCATGTATTGCGTGAAGATTGAAAAAGTTTGAGAACATTAAAAGTATGAAACACTTGCTTGGCTTGTCATCGGGGTTGTGCATGATTTGAATACTTTGTGTGGTGAAGATGGAGCATAGCCAGACTATATGATTTTGTAGGGATAACTTTCTTTGGCCATGTTATTTTGAGAAGACATAATTGCTTAGTTAGTATGCTTGAAGTATTATTATTTTTATGTCAATATTGAACTTTTGTCTTGAATCTTTTGGATCTAAATATTCATACCACAATTAAGAAGAATTACATTGTAATTGTGCCTAGTAGCATTCCACATCAAAAATTCTGTTTTTATCATTTACCTACTCGAGGACGAGCAGGAATTAAGCTTGGGGATGCTTGATACGTCTCAAAAGTATCTATAATTTTTGATTTCTCCATGCTATATTATCTTCTATTTTGGACATTATTGGGCTTTATTATCCACTTTTATATTATTTTTGGGACTAACCTATTAACCGGAGGCCCAACCCAGAATTGCTGCTTTTTTTGCCTATTTTAGGGTTTCAAAGAAAAGGAATATCAAACGGAGTCCAAACGGAATGAAACCTTCGGGAATGTGATTTTTGGAACGAACAAGATCTAGGAGACTTGGACCCTACGTCAAGCAACCAACAAGGAGGCCACGAGGTAGGGGGCGCGCCTACCCCCCCAGGCATGCCCTCCACCCTCGTGGGCCCCCTGTTGCTCCACCGACATACTTCTTCCTCCTATATATACCTACGTACCCCCAAATGATCAGATACGGAGCCAAAACCCTAATTCCACCTCCATAACTTTCTGTATCCATGAGATCCCATCTTGGGGCCTGTTCCGGAGCTCCATTGGAGGGGGCATCGATCATGGAGGGCTTCTACATCAACACCATAGCCTCTCCGATGAAGTGTGAGTAGTTTACCTCAGACCTTCGGGTCCATAGTTATTAGCTAGATGGCTTCTTCTCTCTTTTTGGATCTCAATACAAAGTTCTCCCCCTCTCTTGTGGAGATCTATTCGATGTAATCTTCTTTTGCGGTGTGTTTGTTGAGACCGATGAATTGTGGGTTTATGATCAAGTTTATCTATGAACAATATTTGAATCTTCTCTGAATTCTTTTATGTATGATTGGTTATCTTTGCAAGTCTCTTCGAATTATCAGTTTGGTTTGGCCTACTAGATTGATCTTTCTTGCAATGGGAGAAGTGCTTAGCTTTGGGTTCAATCTTACGGTGTCCTTTCCCAGTGACAGTAGGGGCAGCAAGGCACGTATTGTATTGTTGCCATCAAGGATAACAAGATGGGGTTTTCATCATATTGCATGAGCTTATCCCTCTACATCATGTCATCTTGCTTAAAGCGTTACTCTATTCTCTTGAACTTAATACTCTAGATGCATGCTGGATAGCGGTCGATGTGTGGAATAATAGTAGTAGATGCAGGCAGGAGTCGGTCTACTTGTCTTGGATGTGATGCCTATATACATGATCATACCTAGATATTCTCATAACTATGCTCAATTCTGTCAATTGCTCAACAATAATTTGTTCACCCACCGTAAAATACCTATGCTCTTGAGAGAAGCCACTAGTGAAACCTATGGCCCCTGGGTCTATCTTCATCATATTAAATCTTCCAATACTTAGTTATTTTCATTGCTTTTATTTTACTTTGCATCTTTATCATAAAAATACCAAAATATTATGTTATCATATCTATCAGATCTCACTCTCGTAAGTGACTGTGTAGGGATTGACAACCCCTTATCGTGTTGGTTGCGAGGATTTATTTGTTTTGTGTAGGTGCGAGGGACTCGCGCGTAGCCTCCTACTGTATTGATACCTTGGTTCTCAAAAACTGAGGGAGATACTTACGCTACTTTGCTGCACCACCCTTTCCTCTTCAATGGAAAACCAACGCAAGTGCTCAAGAAGTAGCAGGCTCTTCTCCCTCTCTGCCGGTATTGTCCGCCATAGCTTTTATTTAACTAATCCAGAAGAAATATAAAGCAATTTAGTATTCAAATTACAATGCATGCATGCAATCAATAAGGAAAAGCTAAATCATAGTACATAATGTGCATCGTCTCGAATAATATATAATCTTGAATGCATCGTCTTGAATAATATATAATCTCGAATACATCGTCTCGAATAATATATAATCTCGAATACATCGTCTCAAATAATATATAATCTCGAATACATTGTCTCGAATAATATATATATATATAATCTCGAATACATCGTCTCGAATATTATATATTGAATACATCACTAGCTAGCTAGCTAATAAAGATCGAATACTACAGAATAATCTAGGTCACTCGCGGTTCCTGAGGCGCGGGCGATGGACACCCAAAGAGAAGGAACCATCACAAGATCATAGCTCTGGTCATCTCCCCAAAGAACCTGCCAGGTATTAGAGAACCTGACGTCCATAGCAGCCATGTAGCGACGGATGTGCTCGTCTTCCTCCCTGACACAGCGACGCACCACCTCCTGCGGGGTCGGCTCCCTCCGCACTGAACGTGGCCCACGCGAACGCCACCAAAGGAGCTCAGGGTCGACGACGGGACCCGGGTCCGGGTTGCTCACCAAGCGGCAAGCCCCTGAAGGTAGCACCTCCCAGTGCCAGCCCAGCGGAGCCTAGTCCCGGACATGGGTCCTCTGAAGGAGGATGTCGTCGCGAACGGGTCGACGGCGAGGATGCGGGCAGGGCATCGTCGAGAACAAATACTATATGCCGCAAAAGTAACATTTTTAAACGATTGGATTGTGATTTCTTTTATGCAAATTCTAAATTTCTATAACTAAAATTATAAGAAACTAAAAAAACATCGATCATCGGCTAACAATTTGAAATTAATCTAATTCATCTAGCTAAAACAAGCATTTCTAAAATTTCTAACATTTCTATATAACTAACATTTCTATAACATTTATAACATTTCTATATAACTAACATATCTATAACATCATTATATCTAAAACCTTTGACATTATACTATTTGACAGAAAACCTTTGTATAAAAACAGAAAAAAACAGATAGAACTAAAAACTAAAAACAGAAAAATTGTGTGTGTGCGCGTGTGTGCACCTACGGCGCCGGCGGCTTCGATTGGAGGGAGGAGAGGGGGGAGAGGGGATCACAACGCGGGCGAGGTCGAGGCGACGACGACGGCGAGGTCCAAGGCGATGGCGACAGCGAGGCGAGGGGACGACGACGGGGACGGACCAGCGACGGGTGCGGCGCAGAGTCGACGGGGACGACGCGACGAGGACAGGGGCGGCGCGGAGTCGACGGGGACAACGTAACGGGGGCGGCGACGATGCATGACTGGGTGACGACGCGATGTTGAAGCAGAGAGAAGTGGGAGATGAGAAACTGAATTTTTTTTTGAAGTGTTTCTTATATAGGAGGCACCTTTAGTACCGGTTGGAGCCACCAACTGGTACTAAAGGCCTGTTTTGGCCAGGCCAAGCGGCGGGAAGGGCAGGCCTTTAGTACCGGGTGGTGGCTCCAACTGGTACTAATGACCCCCCCCCCCCCTTTAGTACCGGTTGGAGCCACCACCCGGTACTAAAGGGGGTGCGCTGGCCAAGTGTGGTGCGGAAGTTTAGTCCCACCTCGCCTAGCGAAGAGCGGCCACACCTGTTTAAAAGCCCCAGAGCGGGCGAGATATCGAACTCCTGTCTATAGCAGGCTTCTGGGCCTAACTCAGCCGCTCTGCCCTGTGGGCCTATTGGGCCTTGCGGGCCTGCATCCTGGCCCAACTAGAGGTTGGGTTTCTAGTCGTATGCAGGCCGCTGTGGCCGAGTAGGCGGGCTTTTTTATTTCTTTTTTCTTCTCTGCTTTATTTATTTTCTTTTATTTATTTCTGAGTTGTTTTTTTGCTGTATTTAGAATTTATTTGTGAATATTTTTTCATTAGGTTCAAAAAATTACAAACTTTCTGTTAGTGCCAGTAGTTTTCAAATTTGAATAGTTTAAATTTGAATTATTTGAAATTTGCGTGAATCACTAGTTTGTGAATAACTTAACTTTAAAAATAGATTTTCCAGTGATTCTTTTTTCTTATGTTTAATATTAGTGTGTTTTATCATTATATTCAATTTCGTAATACTTAGGTTATTAAAAAAATGAAATGTCTTTGTAACAGATGAGTTTTCGTCCGAAACCTTTATACTTCGAAAGAGATTGTCCATTTTGTACACGAAGTGCATCCAGTTTTTGCCGTAACCCTCTCTACTTTTTTGCACATGCTATGTGGGTGAAATTATGATACCATGCCAACTTTCAATCTTTTCAGAGTTCATTTGAAGTGTTTTTCAGTTTCAGGGTCATTTAGCTGAAAAATCAGTAAATGCATGAAAAATAGCAAATGAAGTCAGAAAGGGTTGAAAATTGATGATGCGGCTTTGAATGGTGCATACTGAACGGACAAAATGTCTGGAGTTGTAATAAGTAAAAAAATGAAATACCTTTGTAACAGATGAGTTTTCGTCTCAAACCCTCACACTCCGAAAGAGATTGTCCATTTTGTACACGAAGTGCATCCATCTTTTGCCGTAACTGCCTCAACTTTTTTGCACATGCTATGTGGGTGAAATGATGAAACCATGCCAACTTTCAACCTTTTCAGAGTTCATTTGAAGTGTTTTTCAATTGCAGGGTCATTTAGCTGAAAAAAATCAGTAAATGCATGAAAGCATTTGTCTGCACATAAAATTTCTTCGCGTTTCAAATGCGAAAACAAATAAGTACCCTAACTATTACAAAGATTCCCTCCGGTTAGTTCGAAGCGGGACTTTCCAGATATATAAGTCTGGAAACTCACTAGAGAAGAAAGTGATGACAGTGAAGCCGATCACATCCTAGAGTGGGATCTTTGGGTGTGAAACTTTTTCTTCACGTGTGTCCCTTTGTGCCGTAACCACGGACAATCTTCATCATTTAACTGGATGCTCGGGTCAATATTCACTGTGAATGGAGCAATTTCATCAAACTTTTCATAATCTGCTGACATGTCTGTCTTGTCATCCACTCCCACGATGTTTCTTTTCCCTGAAAGAACTATGTGGCGCTTTGGCTCATCGTATGATGCATTCGCTTCCTTATCTTTTCTTTTTCTCGGCTTGGTAGACATGTCCTTCACATAGAAAACCTGTGCCACATCATTGGCTAGGACGAATGGTTCGTATGCATACGCAAGATTGTTGAGATCCACTATTGTCATTCCGTACTGCGGGTCTTCCGTTACCCCGCCTCGTGTCATATTGACCCATTTGCACCGAAACAAAGGGACCTTCAAACCACGTCCATAGTCAAGTTCCCATATGTCCTCTATGTAACCATAATATGTTTCCTTTCCCGTCTTGGTTGCTGCATCAAAGCGGACACCACTGTTTTGGTTGGTGCTCTTCTTATCTTGGGCGATCGTGTAAAATGTATTCCCATTTATCTCGTACCCTTTGAAAGTCACTATATTCGAAGATGGTAACTGGGACAGCAAGTACAGGTCATCTTCAATAGCGGCGTCATGCATGGCATGTGTCTGCAACCAACCGGCGAAAGTCCCCGTTTGTTCACGTGTAATCCAGTCGTCAGACTGCTCCGGGTGTTTGGAGAGTAGAAAATTCTTGTGTTCGTCCATATATGGAGCCACCAAGGTGGAATTCTGTAGAACTATGTAGTGTGCTTGAGTGAGAGAATGCCTGTCCATACATATTATTTGATCCTCTCCTAGCGTGCCTTTTCCATCCAGTCTACCCTTATGCCGCGATACAGGAACACCAATCAGCTTAAGGTCAGGAATAAAGTCAATACAAAACTCAATGACCTCCTCATTTGTATGGCCCTTGGAGATGCTTCCTTCTGGCCTAGCACGGTTATGAACATATTTCTTCAAGACTCCCATGAACCTCTCAAAGGGGAACATATTGTGTAGAAAGACAGGACCCAAAATGTTAATCTCTTCGCATAGGTGAACTAGGACGTGCGTCATGATGTTGAAGAAGGATGGTGGGAACACCAACTCGAAACTGACAAGACATTGCACCAAATCATTCTCTAACCTTGGTATGATTTCTGGATCGATTACCTTCTGAGAGATTGCATTGAGGAATGCACATAGCTTCACAATGGCTAATCGAACGTTTTCTGGTAGAAGCCCCCTCAATGCAACCAGAAGCAGTTGCGCCATAATCATGTGGCAGTCATGAGACTTTAGGTTCTAGAACTTTTTCTCTGCCATATTTATTATTCCCTTTATATTCGACGAGAAGCTAGACAGTACTTTCATACTAAGAAGGCATTCAAAAAAGATTTCCTTCTCTTCTTTGGTAAGAGCGTAGATGGCATGACCCCGATGTATGCCGTCTTTTCCGTGCATACGTTGCTGGTTCTCCCGTGCCTCCGGTGTATCTTTTGTCTTCCCATACACGCCCAAGAAGCTAAGCAGGGCCACACAAAGATTCTTTGTCACGTGCATCACGTCAATTGCGGAGCAGACCTCTAGGTCTTTCCAATAGGGCAGGTCCCAAAATATAGTTTTCTTCTTCCACATGGGTGCGCGTCTGTCAGCATCATTCATAACAGGTTGTCCTCTAGGACCCTTTCCAAAGATTACCTTCAAATCCTTGACCATATCATGTACATCAGCACCAGTACGATGGAGAGGCTTCGTCCGGTGATCCGCCTCACCTTTGAAATTCTTGCCTTTCTTTCTTACGGGATGCCTGCTCGGAAGAAATCGATGATGTCCCAGGTACACATTCTTCCTACAATTAGCCAAATATATACTGTCGGTATCATCCAAGCAGTGCATGCATGCGCGGTATCCCTTGTTTGTCTGTCCTGAAAGGTTACTGAGAGCCGGCCAATCATTGATGGTCATGAACATCAACGCCTTTAGGTCAAATTCTTCCTGTCTGTGCTCATCCCACGCACGTACACCTGTTCCATTCCACAGCTGTAAGAGTTCTTCAACTAATGCCTTTAGGTACAGATCAATGTCGGTGCCGGGTTGCTTAGGGCCTTGGATGAGAACTGGCATCATAATGAACTTCCACTTCATGCACAACCAAGGAGGAAGTTTATACAAACATATAGAGTCACAGGCCAGGTGCTATGGTTGCTGCTCTGCTCCCCAAAAGGATTAATGCCATCTGTGCTTAGATCAAACCATACGTTTCTTGCATCACCTGCAAACTCCTCACTGTACTTTCTCTCAGTTTTTCTCCATTGCGACCCATCAGCGGGTACTCTCAACTTTCCGTCTTTCTTACGGTCTTCTCTATGCCATCGCATCGCCTTGGCATGCTCTTTGTTTAGGAACAAACGTTTCAACCGTGGTATTATAGGAGCATACCACATCACCTTGGCAGGAATCTGCTTCTTCCTGGGACACTCGCCCTCGACATCACCAGGGTCATCGCGGCTGATCTTATAGTGCAATGCACCGCATACCGGGCACACGTTCAAATCCGCGTACTCACTGCGGTTGTAACACCCACAATGCGGCTATATCTCCCACGTGTCGGGGCATGACTTAGAGGCATAGCCGCATGGTAGGCTTGTCGCAAGAGGGGTAATCTTCACACATCCCATGTACTGAATAAGAAAGGGATAAAGAGTTGGCTTACAATCGCTGCTTCACACAATACATAAATGACCCATACATCATCCAAAGTACAAACGAACGTCCGACTACGGAAGCAAAATAAAGGAAGACAACCCCAAATGCTAGATCCCCGATCGACCCAACTAGGCTCCACTACTGATCAACCGGAAAGGACATATAACAAAGACCAAGATCTTCATCGAGCTCCCACTTGAGCTCAGCCGCATCACCTGCACTGGTATTATTGGCACCTACAACTGTTTGGAAGTATCTGTGAGTCACGATGACTCAGCAATCTCACACCCGCGAGATCAAGACTATTTAAGCTTATGGGTAGGAGAAGGTAGTGAGGTGGAGCGGCAACACTAAGCATATATGGTGGCTAACATACGCAAATAAGAGCGAGAAGAGAAGCAACACAATGGTCGAGAAGCTATAAGTGATCAAGAAGTGATCCTGAAGCTACTTATGTTCAAGCATAACACGAGACCGTGTTCTCTTCTCGGACTCCGCCGAAAAGAGACCATCACGGCTACACACGCGGTTGATTCATTTTAATTAAGTTAAGTGTCAAGTTCTCTACAACCAGATATTAACAAATTCCCAGCTGCCACATAACCGCGGGCATGACTCTCGAAAGTTTATACCCTGCAGGGGTGTCCCAACTTAGCCCATCACAAGATCTCACGGTCAATGAAGGATATTCCTTCTCCCGGGAAGACCCCATTAGTCTCGGAATCCCGGTTACAAGACATTTCGACAATGGTAAAACAAGACCAGCAAAGCCACCCGATGTGCCGACAAACCCCGATAGGAGTCGCACGTATTTCGTTCTCAGGGCACACCGGATGGGCCAGACGTCGGGTTGGCATAAACCCTGGTTGCCAGGGGGCGTCGGACATCGCCCAGTTTGGACCAACACTCAGAGGAGCACTGGCCCGGGGGTTAAAATAAAGATGACCCTTGAGTTTGCAAAACCCAAGGGAAAAAGGCTTAGGTGGCAAATGTTAAAACCATGGCTGGGCCTTGCTGGAGGAGTTTTATTCAAAGCGAACTGTCAAGGGGTTCCCATAACACCCAACCGCGTAAGGAACACAAAATCAAGGAACATAACACAGGTATGACGGAAACTAGGGCGACAAGAGTGGAACAAAACACTAGGCATAAGGCCGAGCCTTCCACCCTTTACCAAGTATATAGATGCATTAATTAAATAAGAGATATAGTGATATCCCAACATATTCATGTTCCAACATGGAACGAACTTCAACTTCACCTGCAACTAGCAACGCTATAAGAAGGGCTGAGCAAAAGCGGTAACTTAGCCAAACAACGGTTTGCTGGGAAGGTGGGTTAGAGGCTTGACATGGCAACATGGGAGGCATGATATAACAAGTGGTAGGTAGTGCGACATAACGACAGAACGAACAACTAGCAAACAAAGATAGAAGTGATTTCGAGGGTAGTCCATGAAGAAGAACGAACGAACAACTAGGGCGGCAAGAGTGGAACAAAACACTAGGCATAAGGAAGAAGAACGAGTCCATGAAGAAGACAAACAGACGTAGTCGAACGAATCCTCACACCTCCGGAATGAAACTGAAACTAACGAGAGAAGCAACCCGGAAAGAATCAAACAACATGGTAAACAACCATCACATAATCATGGCATGATGCACAATCAAGTATGATGCATGTCCGGTTTAAATATGTATGGCATGGCAAAGTGCACAAACAATACTACAAATTAAGTGGAGCTCAATATGCAACGAGTTGCACATTGACGAAACACCACATCAATTATTTAGTTCTCTCTTGTTTATGTACCCAACGATATTAAATGTTGTTAATCACGGCAAGAGGCGAAGCATATGAAAACTACATGGTTAGGCATTTTAAATGAGGCCGGAAACATCAAACAACAATTCCGGTAAACCCTCATGTGCATTTAGCAATTTAAAGCAAACAACAATTTTAAACATTTTAAATGTTATTATCATGATGCGGATGACATGAACAAGCTATATGCAATTTTATGAAAATGTTGACATGAGCGTGATGAGAGCATTTGTCAACATGGTAGAAAGAAAGGGGTGCCACGGTGACGATAACGAAAATGATGCCACGACAACATTCCGGTTCCGGTAACTCAATTGAAATACTGGTGCAAAAGAAAGTGTGACGGGAGCATGTCATGAAAGATGGTGGGGTGGTCCCGGTAACCGGGTTCCCCACGTGTCGATGACAAGGTAAACGAGGGCACTTCGGACATGGTGCAAACAAAAGGGTGCATCTCGTACATAACATGCATTCGTCCACAGTTCATCGATTCGACGGTTATACCTTTGAAGTGTGCATTCGGGGCGGTTCGGGTTCAATGGGATGTAGACGGAAGTAGTTGTACAACCGCTCCACGGCGACGGTAGTGGTACTAGCGATCTTGGCGATGGTAGTCGTTCACGTTCTTAGTCGCATGAGTTCTGTAGATGTTCGAGGTCATGGTGAGGAACTTGGCATCCACGGGGTCTTCATGGGTCGATGGTAGTGGTACACGTTCGTTATAGAGAGGTACTTGGTGGTCTCGGTCTTGGCATCGGTAGATGTACGCCGCAATCGTAGTGGTACTATGCATCGGTCATCGTGGTACTTGAATAAATCCACAGAGGTGGTCTTGGCATTCCGGGTCTTGCAGTGTAGTCGACCTTGCATCAACAAGGCAATGGAGGTAAATGGCGCGGGGCGTGCACAGGAGGCAAAGGTCGCTGGGGCCAAATAGAGGGCCTTGGCAACCTTCGATGGAGGAAGCAGCGGGGTTTGAAGGTGGAGCTCGAGAGCAAAACCCCAACAGAGAAGACATCAGGAGACCTCGTCATGGCGGTGAGGGGCGGTTTTGGTGGTGCGATGTGGTGCAGCTCGCGCACGAGGAGGTAAGAAGGCGCAGCAGCGAGCATCCATGGCGATGCATCATTGGTAGGGCGCGGCAGACGAAGCAGCAGCGGGCAATGGCGGACATGGGAGGCGCCCTCATGTGTGCCCACGGCGTCGAGCACGGGAGGAGAGGCAAGGCCGCGATGTAGCAGCAGGGAGCTTGGCAGAGCCGGCCATCCATGGCGGTAGCTGCGAGAGATGCTTGGAGGCAGCAGGGAAGCAACAACGACGACCTTGGCACGGAGGGAGGAGGTCCGGCGGTGGCCCAAGGGCGCATGTCATCTGGGAGGCCGGAGAAGGGCGTGAGGGGTCCCTGGTGTTGCTGTTACTCTGGCAGGGCACTCCGGCAGGGGCGAGGGCGTCGGGGAACCAAGTCGATCTGGCCGGGGTTTGAGGTAGAGGAGCAGCGGGGTGAACAAGAGGCCGTTGGTGGAGGTCTGGCGTTGCAGAGGGAGGCGGTGGCGGCGCTAGGTGGAAGGAGGGTGTGAGGACCCGAGACTGACGCGCCAGGTGTCTCCAGTTGTTCGCTGTTGTTACCTTGTCTTTTGCTTGCGTATCTCATCTTTCCATGTCATCATCCGCATTGCATCATCATGTTTTTAAAACTTGCATCCATCCAGGTCTCCCCATTCCTTCCGTTGTCCGTTCTGAGGCCAGACACACTTGAACGCACCCGCGGCACGTCTGAAATATTATTTTATAAGTGGCCAGAAAATGTTCTCGGAATGGGTTGAAAGTTGGCGTGCAGTCTTATTATAGTGTAGATAGACCGCCTATCAAATTTCATCGCATTCGGAGATCGTTTGATGCCCCAATGGATTACTATAGCGGCAGTATAGCCGGTCTTTTCGTCGGACGTTTTCGGTCTCCGGAAACTGTGCCGGGCTGCATCTCTCCCCTCTTCTCTCAGTCCAACCCGCTCTCCACAGTCCACCTAGGCCCATGCCTATCCCTCTACGCGTCCGGAGCCGTCCGATGCGATCGCACGGTCTGAAAACCCCTCTTTGCTCAATGCACAAACCCCCTCGCGTCCATGTCCGAAACTTCCCCGAACCCGACCCAGGCAGTCGTCACCGCTGGGTCCAGATCATCCCCAAACGTACCTAAAACATCACCATTTTCTTATTTGGACACCCTAACCTATTTATTCTCGACCGTCCAATTTCGATCGGAGGGTCCAAACCTACTCCTTTTTGTCCCTATAAATAGTCCACCTCTATCCAAATCAGAGCAAGATCTAATTTCTAGGAATCCTCCCTTGTCCAATCCCCGCCACCACCACTCTCCTTGTTTTCAACACCGAGCCAACCAGCCCCTCCCCTCGATCCAACTCCACCTCACCCGATGCCTCCTCCTCCCTCTTCAATCCAGAGGGGTGGAGCTCCTCCGTGCATTCGCCTCCGCCCAACCTGTCGTCGCCGGCAACCTTGGCTTGCCGGAGCCGTCGCGCCGTCCTACCGGCCATCGAGGTCATTACAAAGTCGCTCCTCTTCCTTCCCTTCCTTCTCTCCCTTCCATCCCTGATCCCTCTCATTCCTCCCGGTCTTCCCTTTGTGTAGGAAGAAGCACGCCCGTGAAATGGACCCCTCCAACGAGCACCGGCGTCCTGCCATTCTCCTTCGACGCCGGAGCTCCCGCATGCCATCCCCGACGCTGGTCCTCGTCTGCAGCACCTCGGCGACGCGCGCCCATGCCTCCCTCCCCACGCCCGGATCCGCCGTAACGCCGTCCAAGCCCCAGATCAGGCCGACCCCACCTTGCCTGCGCCCCCTCGCCAGAGTGCACGCCGAGAGCCGCCCCGCCATGTTTAACCGCCAAGTTCCACGCTGCCCCGCCTGCTCTTTCTCGTTGCCGTGCCCGTTGCTCGTCTGACCGCGGCTAGCACCTGAACCTGATGCCGCTCTGCTGCTCGCCCCGCCGTCCAGATCAGGCCGAAGCCGCCTCCTCCCGCCGCCATGGCGCCCGAGGCCTCCCTGCAGGACCACCACCACCGCCATGGACCAGCGCCGCCGTTCAAGTTCGCGTCCGGCCCCATTATGGACCGGATCTCCTCTGCTCCACCGCCCATCCGCCGAATCCACCATGATCCTCGCCCGCGCAAGTTCCTCGTCACGCTGCCCGTCGTCAAGTTCCAGCCGTTGCTCTGCTTCCTGACGAGAACAGGACGAGGTGCCCGCTCACCCGTTCCTTCCCCGTCAGCGCTCGCGTTGACTTGTCATCGCTGGAGTGCAGCGCGAAGGCCCAGCAGCTCTTTTTCCTTCGGCCTCGCTTAGGCCCAGCGCCGACCTCGTCCTTCCACTCAGCCAGCAGGCCTCTTCCACCAACTGGGCCAAACCCAATGTGAGCAACCCCTTCCAGCCCCCTGTGCACTGTTGGGCGTGTCTCAGATTCGGCCCAGTGTTGTTTTTTTTCCTTTCAGCGAATTTCTAATTTATCCCAGAGAGTGCAATTTTACAGTAAAGTCACTTTAGTTCATGCATTTAATAACTCACAATTGGTGCATCGGTTTAAAATGATTTAAATATGAAAGATGCTTAAAATTGTGTCTAGTTTCATAATATGCAACTTTTAACCATGTTTAAACTGCTGTTTGTTTAAATTTTGCTTAAATAACTTGTTAAAATGCTTTATTTCATAACTAAATAACCGTAGCTCCAAATTTAACAAACTTTATATGTAAATGGGGTAGAAAAATGCCTAGTTTAATATGGAGGCATCTTCTTGCATGTTTAGCAAATCTAAAATTGTGTATAGGGCAGAACAGTACCATACCTAAATTATGCACATGAGGAGTTTCCGGACTTGTTGTTTGTTGTTCCGGCCTCATTTAAACTTGCCTAGACAGGTAGTTTTCATTATGCTTCACCTCTTGCCATGTTTAACAACATTTAATATTGTTGGGTACATAAACGAGAGAGAACTAAATAAGACATGTGGTGTTCCGTCAATATGCAACTCATTGCATATTGAGCTCCACTTAATTTGTAGTGTTGTTTGTTGCACTTTGCCATGCCATGCTTCATTAAACCAGACATGCATCATACTTGGTTGTGCATCATGCCAATGTTTATGTGGTGGTTGTTCACTATGTTGTTTGCTTCTTTTCGGTGTTGCTTCTTCGGGTTAGTTCCGATAATGCCGCGTTTGTGAGGATTCATTTCGACTACGTCTGTTTGTCTTCTTCATGGACTCGTTCTTCCTTGCGGGATCTTAGGCAAGATGACCATACCCTCGAAATCACTTCTATCTTTGCTTGCTAGTTGTTCGCTCTATTGCTATGCCGTGATACCTACCACTTGCTATATCATGCCTCCCATATTGCCATGTCAAGCCTCTAACCCACCTTTCCTAGCACATCGTTGTTTGGCTATGTTACCGCTTTTGCTTAGCCCCTCTTATAGCGTTGTTAGTTGCAGGTGAAGATGAAGTTTGTTCCATGTTGGAACATGGATATGTTGGGATATCACAATATCTCTTATTTAATTAATGCATCTATATACTTGGTAAAGGGTGGAAGGCTCAACCTTATGCTTGGTGTTTTGTTCCACTCTTGCCGCCCTAGTTTCCGTCATACCGGTGTTATGTTCCTTGATTTTGTGTTCCTTACACAGTTGGGTGTTAAGGGGACCCCTTGCCAGTTCGCTTTGAATAAAACTCCTCCAGCAAGGCCCAACCTTGGTTTTACCATTTGCCTCACCACCACCTACTTTTCCCTTGGGAGTCGTGCTCCTGAGGGCCATCTTTATTTTAACCCTCCCGGGCCAGTGCTTCTCTAAGTGTTGGTCCAAACTGGGCGATGTTCGGCGCCCCTGGGCAACCAGGGTCTATGCCAACCCGACGCCTTGCCCATCCAGTGTGCCCTGAGAACGAGATATGTGCAGCTCCTATTGGGATTTGTTTGCACATTCGGGCGGCTTTGCTGGTCTTGTTTTACCATTGTCGAAATGTCTTGTAACCGGGATTCCGAGTCTGATCGGGTTTTCCTGGGAGAAGAAATATCCTTTGTTGACCGTGAGAGCTTGTGATGGGCTAAGTTGGGACACCCCTGCAAGGTTTTGAACTTTTGAAAGCCGTGCCCGCGGTTATGGGAAGATGGAAATTTGTTAATATCCGGTTGTAGAGAACCTGACACTCAACTTAATTAAAATGGATCAACCGCGTGTGTAGCCATGATGGTCTCTTTCTGGCAGAGTCCGGGAAGTGAACACGGTTCTTGGGTTATGTTTGTGCGTAAGTAGTTTCAGGATCACTTCTTGATCACTTCTAGTTAACGACCGTTGCATTGCTTCTCTTCTCGCTCTTATTTGCGTATGTTAGCCACCATATATGCTTAGTGCTTGCTGCAGCTCCACCTCATTACCCTTTCCTACCCATAAGCTTAAATAGTCTTGATCTCGCGGGTGTGAGATTGTTGAGTCCTCGTGACTCACAGATACTTCCAAACAGTTGCAGGTGCCGATGATACCATTGCAGATGACGCAACCGAGCTCAAGTGGGAGCTCGATGAAGATCTTATTTGTTGTGTTGTTTCGTTTCCGGTTGATCAGTAGTGGAGCCCAGTTGGGACGATCGGGGATCTAGCATTAGGGGTTTTCTTCTTTTATTTTGGTTCCATAGTCGAACCTTGATTGTATTCTTGATGATGTATGTTAACTTGTATTTGTGTGAAGTGGCGATTGTAAGCCAACTCTTTATCCTTTCTTATTCAGTACATGGGATTGTGTGAACATTACCCCTCTTGCGACAAACCTACCATGCGGCTATGCCTCTAAGTCGTGCCCCGACACGTGGGAGATATAGCCGCATCGTGGGTGTTACAAGTTGGTAATCAGAGCCTTCCCCGAGTTAGGAGCCCCCTACTTGATCGAATCGTTAGCGTTGTTGAGTCTAGAAAAAAAATGTTTTGAGTCTTATAGGATTATATATATCGGAGATTAGGATTGTTTTTACTCCTCAGTCCCTTCGTCGCTCTGGTGAGGCCTCCTGACGTAGAGTTTTGACTCTTCTCTTCTCAAATTTCACGAATTTTTTTAGGATCACGCGGGTATCTTGGAATCGTTCCAATGGTTTTGTGACGAGAACATTGTTCTTGGTGCCTCCTGACATTTAGGGGTTGTGGCAGTGTCCCGGGGAGTTGAGCTCCGAGGTGTTGTCGTCACAATTTTATCGTTGTAGTTCTAGAATACCTGAGTTTTGCTGACATCGAAAATCTCTTTTATGCAGTTGTTGGTGAGATAACCTCGACGCCACCTAGTACTGGGGTGGGAGTTCGGGAGTATTGCCATAACTCGTATTGCGGATGCTTTTAAAAGGTTGAGGTAAATGATTTCCGAAGGTTTCTTGGTTATGTGTTGAAGGATGGATACAGCTGGATGTAGGATTTGTTAGTTTGGGTGAGATATTATGCTTCCCTTGTATCCCCAACACCTGATTGCATAACTAGAAAGTTTCTGGAGTTTATAAGTGGGAATTCAAGTATATCATAGGATATCTTTTCAACAGACACATGATACGATATGGGGTCTATCATATGTTTGTTCCGGCTTATTCTGTAAGCTAGTCCTTTGTTTTGTTTTGAGTTGTGGTATTCGAGTTGCTTCAATGTCAAGTGTTGATTCCATACCTTTCCTAAGTGGTGTTCTCACACTTCTATGTGAATACTAATCCTTCTTGACCTTCGAGGTTGTCATGTTAATTCTTTTTCAATTGGTGTGTTTCTCTTCAAGTGGATCCGATCATTTTCGACATCCGCAAGATCTATTCTAAGTTCTCTCAACGGTGTTTGTTTCATCTTCCCAAGTTGCCTTTTGTTTTACCCACCCTCCCACCCTTTTTCTACAATGACTAAGATTTCTTAATCAAGTATCCATCTTATTGATGGGAAGCCTCTCCATTCTTTTCTGTCAATGTTCTTATCCGGTGATTCTCAGGAAGATACTAACGAAGCTTCAAGTTCGTCATTCTTCTTTCTTTTCTTCTCCGGTGGATTCAAGTCAAGATTTGTCGATCATATCCTTTTCTCATTTCAAATGCCTTCTCATGTCGGTGCACCTCTTAATCATCCACTTCTCGCTATTCAACTATTCTAGAGTGCTCAAGATATCTCGAAGATTCGTGTTTCCACTCTGTTTTCGTTCAAACTCTTTCGAGGATGTTATCTCATTCAAGCCAATTAACTCAACCGGTGCAATCTCTCTTTTAAATCGCTCAACGGTGTTTCTCTTGAGTGGGCCCTAACCCACAGGTCTTTTCCCAGGATCTTACCTGACTCTTCTAATTTTCTCGGAGCTATCCTCAATTCTTTCAAAGTTCATGTAAGAATGAATTTTCACCAGTCATATGTATTTCTCCAAGATCTTTCAAATTCTTTTCATCATTGGCTCAACCTCTTCGCTTTTGATTCTCCCGGAGTGTCCAAACAATTCATGGTGGTGTTTCTCGTCGTCATTCTCGGATTTGAAGACCGAAGAAGATTTTCTCTTAAATCTTGCTCCATTCTCTTCAAGATTCATGGTTCTAGCTTGATTCCATCCTCTCATAATTGTTTTCGATTGTGAGAATTCTTTTCACCCATCCGGAGCAATTCAAGAGTCTTTTCAGTTTGATTCTCCGAAGACCATCATTGCAGGTTTATTCATTCTCAGCTTTCAGCTCTCATTCTCTAAATCTTACCGGTGCATCATTCAAGTATATTCTAATCAGTTCATGATCTCTTCATTCTCTTGTATCAAATCCCCTCAAGTATTTTTATTCGTTTTCTAATTCTTCCCGGTTAATTTTGTCTTTGGAACTTTCTTTTTCAATTCTTACGGTGGTTCGTTCAAGATTTCTTTTCCTTCTTTATCATATTAATTTATCCGTGGTTTCAGTCATACCGGTGGTTCGTTGAAGACATTCTCAAGTTTATGCTATATCTCTCTTAATCCTTTTCAACGAGAATAAGTAGTATGCCAAATCCGTTGCTTGTCGTCAATTTAAATTGGTGAAGGATACGCATAACAAATTCTTACTCTTGTGTCATCCAAGTGATTAATTCCTTATTCCAAAGGTTCATCAAAATTCTTGATTTCTATTGTTTCATCTTTTCTTTTCCGGAGTTCCAAGTTTTTCCGCATTATCTCGTCGCGAAGCGCCATCTAAATCATTGCAAGGTTGCACCTTGTGTTTTCAACTCGTCTTTCTTTCGTCATCCTTTTATTACCGGAGTTTTTCATGGAGCTTCTGCATGATGGTTCAGCAGGGATTTAATTCCTTCTCGAAGTATTCATCAAGATTCTTTTCAAAGGAGCTAGAGTATTATTCATCTTGCATTCCAAAGTGCAATTCTTTCTACCTTATCTTTTGGGATGGTGTTATGTCATTGTTGATAATTTCCCTTCGTGTTTCATGATTCACAAGTTGTCCGGAATGACATATTTTAAACCCATCATTTTCAATTCGTTCATGAGATCCTTTGCAACCCATCAATCTATTCATTGGCATTTGTCGGTGTACTAGAGTAGGGGTACCCTAGTATCCCGAACTTGTGCAGGGGCAGTCACAGCATCCCGCGGCAAGGCTTGCCGGGTGACCGCCAAGGTCCTCCGTGGTTCCTTTGGAGCCATTCAAGGACAAAGTATTCAAACCAAGGAGACAAGATCCCGGCAAGAGGAGCTTGCCGGGAAGGCCAACCAAGGCAAGGCCCTTAAGGAGATAAGACCCCGGCAAGAGGAGCTTGCCGGGAAGGCCAACCAAGGCATCTCAAGGAACTTGTCGCGACGCGCCACGCGTCCCGGCAAGGCCTGGTGAGCGACAAGCTCCCGGACGCGACAAGACAACGACCGCGGCAAGGCGCTTGCCGCGGCAAGCCACCACTCTGTGCCCGCGCTCCAGCACATCCACCAACGTGTCGCTCTAGGACCCTTCCAGGCGTACGTGGCGGGAGGCTGTGCAGCCAGCGGTGCGCGGTGGCAAGCGGCACTGACAAGATTGCCATCGTGGCGAGCGGTGGCGTCCCTGACGGTCCCTTTTGCACTTTTTAGACGACGCAGACGGGCATTTAATGCCCTTGTCCCCTGCCGTCAGGGTTAGGTATGATACACTGTAGCAGGTAGTTGTACCAACCGCAACACCTTTCCATTTTTACCCTTGTCTACGTTGCCACCTGTCGGTGACCCTTTGAGCATATAAAAGGAGGCCCATGCGCAACGTAGAGGAGGAGGGAGAGAACACTCACGCTCGGTCTCGTTAGCTGCTGGGGTGTACTGTAGCACTCCGCGCTCCCGAGCAAGAACTCAATACAAACCACAAAGCAGGAGTAGGGTTTTACGCATCCGTGCGGCCCGAACCTGGGTAAACTGCTCGTGTGCTTCGCCTCGATCCGCTCTTCGTGCGACCCTCTCCCCCGCTGAACCGAAAGGGACTCGATCCGCCGGTCCCATAGGTGCTTGTGGATCAGTCCCCCGGCATCTTTGGCGCGCCAGGTAGGGGCGTCGAGGTTGTGTGAACCAGATCCGGCATTCACACGAGCTAGATCTTCATCATCTTCATCGACATGCCGCCGAAGAAGAAGGCTTCGGAGGTGGCTGCTCCGTCCGCGCCGAACCCACCACCACCGGAGCAAACGGCTGATGGGGCAGACGCCGGTGGAAGAACGGGTGTCGACGAGGGAGCTCACGGTGCTGCCAGGTCCAAGCACAAGGCTGCGCTGCCCATTGGCGGCGTAGCCGGCTCCCACAACGACCGGGCGCACTCCAAGACCGCGACGTCCGTACATGCACCGCGCCCATCTCAGGAGGCGCGGGACCGGCAGCGTCATGGTAATCACGGTACCATGCGTTTGCTGGACCAAGATCGAGCTGGTGGATCTCGGAGTGCTCAAGACCAGCATGCACGCCAACATGCTGGCACGAGCGAGGCATGGTCGCCTGGACGGGATACTGCTCCTTCTAACATAGTTAGAAGTCCGAACATATCCCGCTCCTCGCACCGTTCGCCACCGCCACCCGCCACTACAGCAGAAGCTTTGGCGCGAGCTCAACTGCTCCTGGACTACCCTCCAACGGCAGACAAGATCGACGACTGGAGGGCCACCATTCAGAGTCTCATCGGCTTCGCCAACGGCGACACTCAACAGCAGCCGAGTACGTCGCAGCCGCGGCAAGTCATCCAGGCACGAGCCGGTGGCGACAAGACCGGTGGGGGTGCAGCCACTGTGCACCCTCCGCCCCGAAGGCCAAGATCGCCGACTCGCCGGATCCACCTCGACAGCGACTCCACCGCGTCATCAGATCCACGAGCTCGTCGCGATCAGCGCCAAGTTCTTCACGAACGACAGCAAGAAGAGGAAGTTGATTTCTGGTGACTATTTTCTGGCAGAACTTCCCGAAGCCGCCGCCAAGAAGGTCCCCAAGATCAACGCCAAGAGCGCTGAGGAGCAGTCTGCTCCGGCAAGCCCTAGGGTTTGTTCTGTTGAAGCAGAAGCTCCCGACAAGTTTTGCTCCGGCAAGCTTGCCGGGGAACGTCAAGCTCCGGCAGAGCCGCAGGTTCTCGCCGTAGAAGCGGACGTTCCCGCAGCAACAGATTTGCCTTGCGCTGAGGAGCAGTCTGCTCCGGCAAGCCCTAGGGTTTGTTCCATTGAAGCAGAAGCTCCCGACAAGTTTTGCTCCGGCAAGCTTGCCGGGGAACGTCAAGCTCCGGCAGAGCCGCAGGTTCTCGCCGTAGAAGCGGACATTCCCGCAGCAACAGATTTGCCTTGCGCTGAGGAGCAATCCGCTCTGGCAAGCCCTAGGGTTTGTTCCGTTGAAGCAGAAGCTCCCGACAAGTTTTGCTCCGGCAAGCTTGTTGGGGAACCTCAAGCTCCGGCAGAGCCGCAGGTTCTCGCTGAAGAAGCGGATGTTCCCGCAGCAGCAGATTTGCCTTTAGTCCTTGTTGTCGAGCCACGAGCTCCAGCATGGACACAGCAGATTGTCCGTTTCCTTCAGACAGGAGAACTTCCCGAAGAGCAAGAAGAAGCGGAAAGAGTAGCCCGGCAGTCAAGTATGTACCAGTTTGTCGACAACACACTGTACATAAGAAGACTCAACGGTGTGAAATTGAAGTGTATTCACCGGGAAGACGGACAAAAGCTGTTGGCAGAGATACATGGAGGCATATGTGGTCACCACATTGGCGCAAGAGCACTTGCCGGCAAAGCATTCCGGCAAGGTTTCTTTTGGCTGACAGCCCTCCAGGATGCAACTGCACAAGTAACCAAGTGTGAAGCGTGCCAGTTCCATTCCAAGCAGATACACCAACCAGCTCAAGCTCTCCAGATGATCCCTTTATCCTGGCCCATTTTCGGTCTGGGGGCTCGACATCCTCGGCCCCTTTCCCCGAGCAGTCGGGGGCTTTGAGTACTTGTACGTTGCAATCGACAAGTTCACAAAGTGGCCGGAAGTGGAAGCAGTGAGGAAGGTGACAGCACAGTCAGCAGTCAAGTTCTTCAGGTCAATTGTTTGCCGCTTTGGGATCCCTAACAGGATAATCACCGACAACGGTACGCAATTCACGAGCCGCACCTTCATGCAGTATGTCCAAGATCTTGGCGCCAAGGTCTGCTTCGCTTCTGTTGCTCACCCGAGAAGAAACGGTCAAGCGGAGAGGGCAAATGCTGAAGTACTGCGTGGGCTCAAGACCAGGACTTTCGACAGGCTGCACAAGTGCGGAAGAAACTAGATCGAGGAGCTGCCGGTGGTTCTTTGGTCGATCAGGACGACGCCAAATCGAGCCACTGGCCAGACACCTTTCGCTCTAGTCTATGGAGCAGAGGCAGTTCTCCCCACGGAACTCGTATACGGGTCACCTCGAGTGCTCGCTTATGATGAGCTTGAGCAAGAGCAGTTGCGACAAGATGACGCGCTACTCCTTGAGGAAGACCGTCTTCAGGCTGCTGTACGAGTTGCTCGCTACCAGCAAGCTTTGCGCCGCTACCATAGCCGCAAAGTTAACGCCAGAAGTCTCGAGGAAGGCGACCTTGTTCTTCGGCGTGTTCAGTCCGCCAAGAATTCCAACAAGTTGACGCCGAAGTGGGAAGGCCCTTACCGGGTGAAACGAGTCACTAGGCCTGGCGCTGTCCGCCTTGAGACCGAAGATAGCATTCCGGTGAGCAATTCCTGGAACATTGAACATCTTCGTAAGTTTTACCCGTAAGGCGCGGTTGCCGGAACCTGTTCCGGCAACCACCTTTTGTACAAGTCTTGCCGCTGTTGCATCTAATCCTTTGTACAAAGCCGGGCGCAGACCCCGTGCATAAGTAAAGCTCATATGCTCCGCACATCTTGTCAATTTCATGCTTTCTATTTTTTGCATATGTGATCTGACACTTTGTGCAACACCTACTCCCCGGTAAGCAATAATGAGTCGTAAGGCTCCATATCTTTATTTTCTCTTCTTTCTTTTTTCTCAAGGAAAGGAAGGTTCCCTCGCCCACAAGTTTGCCGGGGGGGAAAGGAGAAGATAATGGTATGGACCAGGCGTCGTTCAAGAAAATTTCGCCTTACCAGGAAGCAAACAACAGAAAAGCTAAGTTGCCAAAGTTTGAGCAATCAGATTTTTTAAATTTTTAAGTTATCTCCCTTGAACGACCGCACTTTGTATGGAAAACCTGTGCGCGGAGGAACCAACTCGGAGCTAGTTGCGCCCTTACTTTGTTTCGAGTCCGCTCAACAACTTAAGTGAGCTGCGACTAGTTGCGACAAGGTTTCTTGTCGGTAGCGGCACCACCAGCAGGCTGCTGACGTCCCGCACTCAGCGCTCGCGGCTAAGGTGCCTGCACCGGCAAGTTCCCTAAAAGCGTAGGGCAAAAACATACAAAGGGAGGAATCAAGTAAAGGGAGTAACGTTGCAATCATTACCCGGAATAGAGTTATATTACAAGGTAGCTTGTTGCGGCTCTAACAGATTGTTCTCATAACATGACCAGCAGTGACAAGAAAAGAAGAAAAACCGGCAGCGGAACAACAGGAAGAAGAAAGGCAAAGATGTGCTAGTCATTTAGCAGTCCGGCAACGAAGGTGGCGCCAAGAAAGCCAAAGCTGGTAGCTCCGGCAAGGAGATTGCCGCATGCACCAACTGCCAGACTGTGGCGGTCGCCGACAAGCAGGACAGCACCAACAAGCAGTACTGCAAGATCGAAGAAGAAGACCAAGTCCGGCAAGAGTTCTGATGCCCACTCCGGCAAGCGCACCTCTTCGGAGTGCTGCGCTGCCGTCGAGGACGCACCATCGAGCTCCACCGGCAAGTGTAAGAAGACAATGGCAGCTTCGCCAGAGACCAAGAAGATGTCCGCCGGATACGGGGAGAGATACGGCGTAACCCAGGCCGCGCGTGCCCGTGCCCTGTTTTGGGCCTGGCCCAACAGCGCTCGGCACCATGTATGGCCCAGGCCCGGGGGCTCCTGTCGGTGTACTAGAGTAGGGGTACCCTAGTATACCGAACTTGTGCACAGGCAGTCGCAGCATCCCGCGGCAAGGCTTGCCGGGTGACCGCCAAGGTCCTCCGTGGTTCCTTTGGAGCCATTCAAGGACAAAGTATTCAAGCCAAGGAGACAAGACCCCAGCAAGAGGAGCTTGCCGGGAAGGCCAACCAAGGCATCTCAAGGAACTTGCCGCGACGCGCCACGCGTCCTGGCAAGGCCCGGTGAGCGACAAGCTCCCGGACGCGACAAGACAACGACCGCGGCAAGGCACTTGCCGCGGCAAGCCACCACTCTGTGCCTGCGCTCCAGCACATCCACCAACGTGTCGCTCTAGGACCCTTCCAGGCGTACATGGCGGGAGGCTGTGCAGCCAGCGGTGCGCGGTGTCAAGCGGCACTGACAAGATTGCCATCGTGGCGAGCGGTGGCGTCCCTGACGGTCCCTTTTGCACTATTTAGACGACGCAGATGGGCATTTAATGCCCTTGTCCCCTGCCGTCAGGGTTAGGTATGATACACTGTAGCAGGTAGTTGTACCAACCGCAACACCTTTCCATTTTTACCCTTGTCTACGTTGCCACCTGTCGGTGACCCCTTAAGCATATAAAAGGAGGCACATGCGCAATGTAGAGGAGGAGGGAGAGAACACTCACGCTCGGTCTCGTTAGCTGCTGGGGTGTACTGTAGCACTCCGCGCTCCCGAGCAAGAACTCAATACAAACCACAAAGCAGGAGTAGGGTTTTACGCATCCGTGCGGCCCGAACCTGGGTAAACTGCTCGTGTGCTTCGCCTCGATCCGCTCTTCGTGCGACCCTCGCCCCCGCCGAACCGAAAGGGACTCAGTCCGCCAGTCCCATAGGTGCTCATGGATCAGTCCCCCGGGAGCGTTGTCTTGGATTTGATTTCACCCAAAACCTTCCCTAAGGAATGTTGCTATTATGGTGCTTATCAATGACCCAATTTCTTCATTTATCCTCCCGGTGAAATAAGTTTCCCGTCTCCTTGTTCTTATCATTCCAATCTATTGCTTTTTGTTGGTGGCAGAATTTCACCTCAGTTTCGAGATGTCTTCCATTAGCCCACATCAAGCTTATGCTTTCATTGTTGGTAATCCAACAACTCCGTTCAACCTTTTCTTCGTAAGCATGCTCTTTCAATTTTATTTGTGAGAGTTTTCATTCTTCTTCTCCGTTCTTTTCTTTCCAACCATCTAGTTTTCCATGCATTTGTTTCGGATGCATGGTATTGTTGCTATATTCAACCATCATCTCGTTTTGTCAAAGATCATGCTCTTTCCTTTGTCTATCCATTCAACCGGAGTGTCGTGTCCTTCATTCAAGTTCTCTCATCTTATCAACTTTTGCCTCCCTTCTCAACCGGAGTGCTGTCTGAAATCTTTCTTACCCTTGTGCCATTCTTTCAATCGTTCCGTAGGCAGTGTGTTGTTGATTTCATCAAGTATCTCTCATCTTGTAAAGCTCCTATTCTTTACCTTCTTTTTCCAACCGGAGTGTTGTCGTAATTGATCCTTATCGTTCCTTGTGCATCTCGTCTCAACCAAAGTGCTTGCATGTAGTTCTTGTCCATTTCAACCCTTTTCTTATGTCTTTCAACCTACAAGGTTCTAGTAATGTTCCTTGATTCTCTTTTCTATCAGAGTGCTCTCAAATTCGTTCAACTCTGTTGTGTTCTTTCTTTCTTTCAATTTGTTCAACCTCTCAAGGTTCGTGGTTTCACTCGTTTGTCAAAGAAGCAACTTAGTTTTACCTTTTCTCTTCCTCTTTCGTTTCCCTCCGGTGCCATCCTAGATCTCGGGACGAGATCCTCTCGTAGTGGTGGAGTGTTGTGACGCCCCGAGACCGACGCGCCAGGTGTCTCCCAGTTGTTCGTTGTTGTTCCCTTGTCTTTTGCTTGCGTGTCTCAACTTGCCATGTCATCATCCGCATTGCATCATCATGTTTTTAAAACATGCATCCGTCCAGGTCTCCCCGTTCCTTCCGTTGTCCGTTTTGAGCCTAGACACACTTGCACGCGCCCGCGGCATGTCCGAAATATTATTTTATAAGTGGCCAGAAAATGTTCTCGGAATGGGTTGAAAGTTGGTGCAGTCTTATTATAGTGTAGATAGACCGCCTGTCAAATTTCATCGCATTCGGAGATCGTTTGATGCCCCAACGGATTACTATAGCGGCAGTATAGCCGGTCTTTTCGTCGGACATTTTCGGTCTCCGGAAACAGTGCCGGGCTGCATCTCTCCCCTCTTCTCTCAGTCCAACCCGCTCTCCACAGTCCACCTAGGCCCATGCCTATCCCTCTTCGCATCCGGAGCCATCTGATGCGATCGCACGGTCCGAAAACCCCTCTTTGCTCAGTGCACAAACCCCCTCGCGTGCGTGTCCGAAACTTCCCTGAACCCGACCCGGGCAGTCGTCACCGTTGGGTCCAGATCATCCCCAAATGTCCCTAAAACATCACCGTTTTCTTATTTGGACTCCCTAACCTATTTATTCTCGACCGTCCAATTTCGATCGGAGGGTCCAAACCTACTCCTTTTTGTCCTTATAAATAGTCCACCTCTATCCAAATCAGACCAAGACCTAATTTCTAGGGATCCTGCCCTGTCCAATCCCCGCCGCCACCACTCTCCTTGTTTTCAGCGCCGAGCCAACCAGCCCCCTCCCCTCGATCCAACTCCACCTCAGCCAATGCCTCCTCCTCCCTCTTCAATCCAGAGGAGTGGAGCTCCTCCGTGCCCTCGCCTCCGCCCAACCTGTCGTCGCCGGCAATCGTGGCTTGCCGGAGCCGTCGCGCCGTCCTACCAACCATCGAGATCATGACCAAGTCGCTCCTCTTCCTTCCCTTCCTTCTCTCACTTCCACCCCTGATCCCTCTCATTCCTCCCGGTATTCCCATTGTGTAGGAAGAAGCACGCCCGTGAAATGGACGCCTCCAGCGAGCACCGGTGTCCTCCCATTCTCCTTTGATGCCGGAGCTCCCGCATGCCATCCCCGACGCCGGTCCTCATCTGCAGCACCTCGGCGCCGCGCGCCCATGCCTCCGTCCCCACGCCCGGATCCGCCGTAATGCCGTCCAAGCTCCAGATCAGGCCGACCCCACCTTGCTTGCGCCCCCTCGCCAGAGTGCGCGCCGAGAGCCACCCCGCCGTGTTTAACCGCCAAGTTCCATGCCGCGCTGCCTGCTTTTTCTCGCTGCCATGCCTGTTGCTCTTCTGATTGCAGCCAGCACCTGAACCCGATGCTGCTCTTCTGCTCGCGCCGCCGTCCAGATCAGGACAAAGCCGCCTCCTCCCGCTGCCATGGAGCCCGAGGCCTCCCTGCAGGACCACCACCGCCGCCATGGTCCCGCGCCGCCGTTCAAGTTCGCGTCCGGCCCCGTTCTGGACCGGATCTCCGCTGCTCCGCCGCCCATCCGCTGAATCCACCACGATCCAGCCAGTTCCCGTGCGCCCTCGCCCGCGCAAGTTCCTCGTCGCGCCGCCCGTTGTCAAGTTCCTGTCGTTGCTCTCCTTCCCGACGAGAACAGGACGAGGTGCCCACTCGCCCGTTCCTTCCCCGTCAGCGCTCGCCTTGACTTGTCATTGCTGGACTGCAGCGCCAAGGCCCAGCAGCGCTTTTTTCCTTCGGCCTCACCTAGGCCCAGCGCTCACCTCGTCCTTCCACTCAGCTAGCAGGCCTCTTCCACCAACCGGGCCAAGCCCAATGTGAGCAGCCCCTTCCATCCCCCTGTGCACTGTTGGGCGTGTCTCAGATTCGGCCCAGTGTTGTTTTTTTCCTTTCAGCGAATTTCCAATTTATCCCAAAGAGTGCAGTTTTACAGTAAAGCCCCTTTAGTTCATGCATTTAATAACTCACAATTGGTGCATCGGTTTAAAATGATTTAAATATGAAAGATGCTTAAAATTGTGTCTAGTTTCATAATATGCAACTTTCAACCATGTTTAAAATGTTTAAACTACTATTTGTTTAAATTTTGCTTAAATAACTTGTTAAAATGCTTTATTTCATAACTAAATAACCGTAGCTCCAAATTTAACAAACTTTATATGTAAATGGGGTAGAAAAATGCCTAGTTTAACATGGTGGCATCTTCTTGCATGTTTAGCGACTCTAAAATTGTGTATAGGGCAGAACAGTACCAAACCTAAATTATGCACATGAGGAGTTTCCGGACTTGTTGTTTGTTGTTCCGACCTCATTTAAACTTGCCTAGATAGGTAATTTTCATTATGCTTCACCTCTTGCCATGTTTAACAACATTTAATATTGTTGGGTACATAAACGAGAGAGAACTAAATAAGACATGTGGTGTTCCGTCAATATGCAACTTGTTGCATATTGAGCTCCACTTAATTTGCAGTGTTGTTTGTTGCACTTTGCCATGCCATGCTTCATTAAACCGGACATGCATCATACTTGGTTGTGCATCATGCCATGTTTATGTGGTGGTTGTTTACTATGTTGTTTGCTTCTTTTCGGTGTTGCTTCTTCGGGTTAGTTCCGATAACGCCGCGTTTGTGAGGATTCATTCGACTACGTCTGTTTGTCTTCTTCATGGACTTGTTCTTCCTTGCGGGATCTCAGGCAAGATGACCATACCCTAGAAATCACTTCTATCTTTGCTTGCTAGTTGTTCGCTCTACTGCTATGCCGCGATACCTACCACTTGCTATATCATGCCTCCCATATTTCCATGTCAAGCCTCTAACCCACCTTTCCTAGGACACCGTTGTTTGGCTATGTTACCGCTTTTGCTCAACCCCTCTTATAGCGTTGTTAGTTGCAGGTGAAGATGAAGTTTGTTCCATGTTGGAACATGGATATGTTGGGATATCACAATATCTCTTATTTAATTAATACATCTATATACTTGGTAAAGGGTGGAAGGCTCGGCCTTATGCTTGGTGTTTTGTTCCACTCTTGCCGCCCTAGTTTCCGTCATACCGGTGTTATGTTCCTTGATTTTGCGTTCCTTACATGGTTGGGTGTTATGGGGACCCCTTGACAGTTCCCTTTGAATAAAACTCCTCCAGCAAGGCCCAACCTTGGTTTTACCATTTGCCTCACCACCACCTACTTTTCCCTTGGGAGTCGCGCTCCCCAGGGTCATCTTTATTTTAACCCCCCAGGGTCAGTGCTTCTATAAGTGTTGGTCCAAACTGGGTGATATCCGGCGCCCCCTGGGCAACCAGGGTCTATGCCAACCCGACGTCTTGCCCATCCAGTGTGCCCTGAGAACGAGATATGTGCAACTCCAATCGGGATTTGTCGGCACATTCGTGCGACTTTGCTGGTCTTGTTTTACCATTGTCGAAATGTCTTGTAACCGGGATTCCGAGTCTGATCGGGTTTTCCTGGGAGAAGGAATATCCTTCGTTGACCGTGAAAGCTTGTGATGGGCTAAGTTGGGACACCCCTGCAGGGTTTTGAACTTTTGAAAGCCGTGCCCACGGTTATGGGTAGATGAGAATTTGTTAATATCCAGTTGTAGAGAACCTGACACTCAACTTAATTAAAATGGATCAACCGCGTGTGTAGCCGTGATGGTCTCTTTCCGGCGGAGTCCAGGAAGTGAACACGGTTCTTGGGTTATGTTTGTGCGTAAGTAGTTTCAGGATCACTTCTTGATCACTTCTAGTTCATGACCGTTGCATTGCTTCTCTTCTCGCTCTTATTTGCGTATGTTAGCCACCATATATGCTTAGTGCTTGCTGCAGCTCCACCTCATTACCCTTTCCTACCCATAAGCTTAAATAGTCTTGATCTCGCGGGTGTGAGATTGTTGTGTCCTTGTGACTCACAAGTACTTCCAAACAGTTGCAGGTGCCAATGATACCATTGCAGATGATGCAACCGAGCTCAAGTGGGAGCTCGATGAAGATCTTGTTCGTTGTGTTGTTTCGTTTCTAGTTGATCAGTAGTGGAGCCCAGTTGGGACGATCGGGGATCTAGCATTAGGGGTTGTCTTCTTTTATTTTGGTTCCATAGTCGGACCTTGATTGTATTCTTGATGATGTATGTTAACTTGTATTTGTGTGAAGTGGAGATTGTAAGCCAACTCTTTATCCCTTTCTTATTCTGTACATGGGATTGTGTGAAGATTACCCCTCTTGCGACAAACCTACCATGCGGCTATGCCTCTAAGTCGTGCCCCGACACGTGGGAGATATAGCTGCATTATGGGTGTTACAGAGGGGAAAGGGAGATCGAGCGAGGCAGCAGCGGTCGCTGTCTCCTGGCGGCGCAAGGGAGATCGATGGGAGAGGGGAGATGGGATCGGGCGTGCTAGGGTTAAGTGAGGGGTTCGACTGGGCCTTGGCCTTGGGCCAGCGCGGGAGGTAGGGAGGCCCAAGTGGGCTGCGGCGCCGCTGAGAGAAGCTGGGCCTCGACTGAAACTCTCCTCCTCTGTTGTTTCCTCTTATCCATTTATAAGATATAAATGGAATGTGCATAAATGCAGTGGAATTAGGGAGAGACAAAAATAGATCTAGAGTCCTTGGAATATGACCAATTAAAGAAAAGTGGTGTGAGGATTTTACAGACTATAAATTTAAACATGTTCGAATTTAATCCAAACTTGCATGAATTTATAACCTAACCAAACCGAACCCAAATGGGCTTAATTTTTATAGGATGGCCCTACATAATAGATATGATTTATGGGCACAAGATGAACATTTATGGAAGAAGTAAGAAAACCAAACATAATGAATTGAGTTCAATATGTTGAATTCGAAAACCCTATCAATGAGTTCTGGTTGGGACAAAATTTTAGAGGGTGGATGGACATATAAAACTTGCATTAATAAGAGGGTTTGGGTAAGAATTGGAGAAGTGGAAATGCAACTCAAATAGAGGAAGAGCAGGGAATGAAGGAAGTAGCATTTTGGGATTTGGAAACTTGGGCGAAACCAAGTTGAAGTTCAGCAATGAGTAAAATACAAAGGATCAAAGAGAAGGAGTTGCAATGCACATGATGCTCATGGCAACATGAATAACCAAATGCAATATGACAAGAGATATGCATGGCAATGCAATACAACCGATGATGAACATGATGCAAGAAGCATAATATGACAATGGGACTCATCATGATTATGGCATAAACATATAGAAATGAAATATGCAAAACATTATGATAATGCAACAAACATAGCAAACACACGACAACAACTAAGATAAAAGGAAAGCATCTAGAGCATCGGTCTTGGGGCGTCACAGCGGTAGAGGATGCAGTCATTAGGGCATGCATGTATCTTTTGCACCTCTAACCCTAGAGGGCAGACAATCTTCTTTGCTTCTTACGCACTCTCAGGCAATTCATTGTCCTTTGGAAGCATCTTCTTTAACATTACCAACAACTTTCCAAATCCATTGTCAGATACACCATTCTCTGCTTTCCATTGCAGCAATTACAGTGTGGTGCCCAACTTTTTATTGTCAGTTTCAAAATTCAGGTACAAAAATTTCTTGTGATCCTCTAACATGCGCTGCATCTTCTTCTTCTCCTTTTCACTTGTGCAGTTCTCTCTGCATCAGCAATGGCCCGACCTAGATCATCAGCTGGCTCATCTGATGCCTCTTCTTTAGTTTCTTCCCGCATTGCTGGCTCAGATTCTTCCCGCATTGCTGGCTCAACTTCTTCCCCCATTATTGTATCATCGTATTCAGGGAACCCATGTCCAGGATAGCTATCGTCGTCCTCTTCTTCTTCATTGTCTTCCATCATAACCCCTCTTTCTCCGTGCTTGGTCCAAACATTAAAGTGGGGAATGAAACCGGACTTAAACAGGTGGACGTGAATGGTTTTTAACTTAGAGTAATTCTGACCATTCTTACAGCCAGCACATGGACAAGGCATAAAACCATCCGCCCGCTTGTTTGCCTCAGCCACAAGCAAAAAAGTATGCACACCATCAACGAAATGGGGAGAGCATCGGTTATCATACATCCATTGCCGGCTCATCTTCATTACATAGCACCGAAAAGACCAAATTAATACAAGCTCATACAACACTTATTCTCATAAAACAAACATACAAATAACTCTCTAGCTAAAGCATTTAAATGCAACAAAAAATGTGATCAAGATCGCAACTAAGGTAACAATTGATCCAACAGCATAATGATACCAAGCCTCACTATCAATGGCATAGTTTCTAATCTTTCTAATCTGCAAGCGCTTTTTCTCCATCTTGATCTTGTGATCATCAACAACATCGGCAACATGCAACTCCAATTCCATCTTCTCCCCCTCAATTCTTTTCAATTTTTCTTTCAAATACTCGTTTTCTCTTTCAACTAAATTTAACCTCTCGACAATAGGGTCGGTTGGAATTTCCGGTTCACATACCTCCTAGGTAAAAATATCTATGTCAACTTGATGGGCACAATTAGTCATAAACACGAAATGCAACAAATAGTTATAAAAGAAAATATGCCACATCCAAATCATAACCCGGACGAGGGCCGACGGGGAAAGATACCAAAACCATGGCACTATGAATAACAAACAATGTACGGGTAAGATAATTATACAAGTAACTATATATCTAAATCACACAAACATGATTTTTTTTATATAAAAAAGATAAGAAACAAGAGGCTCACCCCACAAGGTGGTGCCGGCGACAGGACGGTGCGGACGATCGATGGTGGTTAGGACGGAGACGGGAAGGCACCAAGTAAACCACACCTACATATGCAAACTAAGAGTTATTTTGAGCTCAAAATTTCATATAAATCAAATAAACTACCACATTAATTCCTCCCAAATTACTAAAACCCACAAATTAATCACTATATAAAGCATTGCAAGAGCTAATCTAGCAATGAGAGATGAAAGGACAAAGTTGCTTACCTTTGTGATCACTTGAATGGATGGGGGCCATCAAATCTTGACAAATTTTGGGAAAAATATGTGATGAGCTCGAGGTATAGAGGGGAAGAACAAAGAGGAGAGGGGAAAGGGGGAAAACAGAGCTCGCTCGCTCGCGGGTGGACGAAGGGTTTACATAGGACGACCTTTAGTACCGGTTCGTGCCACCAACCGATACTAAAGGTGCTGGAGGGGCCACAGACTGACAACATCCCGCCACCACTCTCTTTAGTACCGGTTCGTGGCACGAACCGGTGCTAAAGGTTCGGCATGAACCGGTACTAATGAGAGCGGCCCGCCTAGCTGTTGGAACCGGCACTAATGGTCACATTAGTGTCGGCTTAAATATAAACCGGGGCTAATGAGCTGAACATTTGACCCTTTTTCTACTAGTAAGCAACTTCACCTTGTCCTCTTGGAGAGTAACAACATCATTGTAGATTGCCAAGACAATGTTCTTACTTATCATCCCATGGTATCGAGGCACATCACGCGACATCATTGTAAGCTCAGCGCGCGTGAACATCTGAAGAAAACAAACATGTACTTCAGACCATAGCTAAATGACAACTTTCCAGAATATCAGACATAACCGAAGCTTTTGCAGATGGAATTATAATTCACCTCATCTGCATCACCAGCTTTAAGCCCTCCATGAGGATCGAACATCAACTTCAACGCTGTCGCAAGTTTGAATAAGCTCCACTCCTCGATGTCGACTTTGGAAAACGTCCTGAAATCCTCAGCAAGCGTTCGTGCAAGAAAACTAAATGTTCTTCTTCGCGCATGTCGATATGATGCACCTTGCTGGCCTTCTCAATAATACACTCATTAATCTGGACAAAAATGAGCATTGCTTAATCGCTGAAAGAAACATGAAAAAAAGAAACATGCATATTCTGGAAGATGAATCAAACAAATTCAGAGTCTCAAAAGTCAGCTTATGATAACAATGTTTCTACAAAAACATTTTGTCACTGGCAATATAGTGTTGTGAGTGCAGAATGGAACCAGAAAGGAACATTATATGATGAGATAGCAGCAATAAAGTAGAAAACATTGTGTATCAGACAATAGAAGGACAAGCACTAATAACTCACCATATCTTTCTTGACTACAATGTCATGTAGATTTAAGATCATATTCAGCCTGTGGCTCAGGATCAGGTCCTCCTTACTAATCTCATATTGTTCTTGAGGCACTAAAGTGTGCATGATATTCTGCACACCCCACATCACCTCCGTCACAGCGTCATCATTGTACACACATGTTAGCCCCTGAAAAAGAAAGTGGTGAATTGTACTGCTGCACATGCATACACAATAGGGAGCTTACAAAGTTACACAAACCAGTGATTCTTCAATTATTTCTTTATATGCAAGGCTTCCAACAATTAGTTTGTCATCAGAGTAGTAGTAGTTCATGATCAGCATGTTCATGTCTTTGCCTATTTTCCATTTGTAAGGTCAATGGCGTCCGACTTGTCCTCAAACTTTTGGAATTCATGCAGCCAGATGATCTGAGGAACAAAGGCAAGCATGTTAGAGACAAAAACACAAAGCTTGTCAAATACTAATATTATGAAATGTGCCTCAGTTGTGACAGGTTGCGTGGTAATTCAATAGTATTGTGTCAGCCAGAAATACATAGCCTTGCTCAAATTTTGTTTTATTCAAATCTATTCAGTAGAACTCTGAACCTGTTCATGCGTTACGTAGCGCTTATTGTTCGGTATTTTTAGGAAAAAAAGATGGTGGCATTCTTAACAATAGTATCATGTCATTTAGTAACCCTAATAGGTTCCACAATCCCCAATAGCTCGCCACACTTGCAGGATACGTTTCTCAATGTTTGTCACTTTAGTGTGAAGTAAAATCTAATGGATAATAAGGCCCCCCCATGGAAGCAATGTGGAAGCCATGTGGTGAACTCTACAAGCATTACTACTGACAAGTCTTAGTAAGGAAGAGGAAAATGATGGGGTTACAAACAT
This sequence comes from Triticum aestivum, assembly GCF_018294505.1. Lineage (NCBI taxonomy): Eukaryota > Viridiplantae > Streptophyta > Magnoliopsida > Poales > Poaceae > Triticum > Triticum aestivum. Next base: position 103,035,150 of record NC_057797.1, read on the forward strand.
TTTGATGCCAATATTCACCCACGAAGTATACCCAGATGTCCTGAAGAAAAACAGAAAAGGTTAATTAGACGATGCTTGACACATTTCAGCACCGAAGAAAGAACAAATAATCGGGTAGTACCTCAATATGTTTGTCGAGGTATCTCTTATCAAAAGAGAAAAGTGCGAAGCCAGAGGGTGTCTCGAAAAGCAGCTTGACTATGTTTGGGATTTTGTAAGAAAGTTCTGCAGATAAACCAAAACATAAGTAAGCGTATTGCGAGACGGTGGATCTGATGTGACTAGCTGAGGATGTGTGCCAGCTTTTTTGGATTCGACGGAGGCCGAGGGGGAGGGGTTTTAGGGGTTGTGAGGCACCCCCTACAACTATGCAAAACAATTTATACCATATATGTAACACTGGATTACTACAAGCTTAATGATATAGAGACCAAATTATAACACTTCCAAAACAGTTTTCAAACATATGTATCGAGGTTATGTTATGCATGCGTTGTGCATGTAAATTGTTGATCCCTTAGTTCTACGATCCTATACTCGCCACTGTTGTGAGGAGGCGGCGGTTAACCTATGAACCGAACACGCCGCTGCGAGATGGAACGCGAATCCACGAGCGCGGTAATCGCCTCGCCAGAACCTCTTCACAATCTCCATGCCGAACGAGGCAACGGCCCCGATCTAGGTTTTGTTCCTTACCCTCACGACTCCAGATTTCCCCCGACAACCATGGCTGCACGGCACACACACACAGAGCGAGAGAGAGAGAGAGAGAGAGAGAGAGCGGCTGCTGGCTCACCTATACCGGTGGGTGTAGGAACCATGGCGCCTTCTCGCGAGAATTCACAGGGAAGAAGGTGCTGCTTCTCGCGAGAATTCACAGGGAAGAAGGTGCTGCCAGTTTTTTTGAGCAAAAGAGGGGGGCTCCGATTTCATTAACGAAACCATCACCAGTATCAGTTCACTACAGACGTGCAACCTACTTAAAACTACCAATATCCAAGGAAACCATCTCAAAAGGCAACGATCAAGCTTAAGTTCTTCGGGGTCATAGGCGACCCATTTGACAGAGAGGGCGTAACCTCCAGCGGACTACGCAAGAGAGTAAAATCAAGCTAACATCAGGAAACGAAATCTTCAGTTCGTCAGGCGAGGAACTCCAGCTCTCCATCCCTGCGAAGCTCTATAGATCTCACTTGCTACTCGCCCGATTAGCCTTGCCCCCATCATCAGTAGGTTTTGTCCTGGTTTTTTTCTCTGCAAAATAGCCCAATCCACAATCCAATTACAAGTTCGTTTTACCAACTTCATGGGATCATTGACCAATTTATCTTGAAAAATTATATCATTTCGACATTTCCAAATAGCCCAGAGAATTGCAGACATTCCAACTAGCACTAATTTTTATCCTCTTTTTTGAATTTCCTAATCCAGGTGCCCAGACAATCACCAACCCCATATGGGGTTGTTTTTAAATTGAATGAGCACTTTATCAAGCTCCAGAGTAGCCTTGCAGTGGAGCAAGAGAAAAAAAGATGATCTATATTTTCATTTTGGCCACAGAACACACATATTTGATCCCCTTTCCACCCTCTTTTTACAAGATTATCTCTGGTTAGTATACTTTTTCTGGCAATCATCCATAGAAACATCTTAATTTTCGCTGGGATTTTCACCTTCCAAAGGAATTTGTGTGGGAAGCCTACATCTGTTTTTACTAACTATTGATATAACGACCTCATAGAGAATTGTCTGTTGGCTGTCAGCGTCCACATCGGCTGATCTTTGCCCTCATACATTCTCACTTCTTCACATCTGGTTTTCAAACTCTCCCGTAGAGCTCTTTTGTCTTTAGATAAATTTCTTCTAAACTCAAAACCCTCCCATCTCATGTCAATGGACCGGGCCACTGAAATGTCATGGTTTAGACTGATGAAATACAGGCTTGGATAGGCCTCTTTTAATGGTTTTGATCCTACCCACCAGTCTTCCCATAACCTAGTATTTATTCCATCTCCTAATTTTTCTTAACATTTTTATAATAAATGTCATTGATCCACATCAGGGCTCCCCAAAACTGGGAATAACCAGGCTTCTTCTAATTTCCAGAGATATATTTTCCTTTAACATATTTATTTAAAAGGATTTTGGCCCACATCCCATCTTCTGTCTCTAGCTTCCATAGCCATTTTTCTGGCAAGGCTTTATTCATATACTCAAGATTCAATATACCTAAGCCACCCAATTCCTTTGGCAAGCAACATGTTTTCCAGTTGACTAGATGGTATTTCTTTTTATCCTCACTCTCCTGCCAGACTAATCTAGCTCTGAAGAAATCTGCTTTCTTCCTAATCCCTACTGGCAGGGGATAGATGGACATCTTATACATAGGCATATTTGTCAGGCAGGCCTGGACTAGAGTTACTCTCCCAACTATATTTAATAACCTTCCTTGCCAGCAAGCACATCTCTTTTTTATTTTTTCATTCATGCTCTTCCAAAATTTATTTCCTAATCTCACATTGGTAACAGGCAGTCCCAAATATTTGAATGGAATCTCCCCTTTGTTACAGGTAAAAATTTCTTGATATATTTCTCCTTTGTCTTTGGACTCCCCAAATAGTTACACCTCACTTTTGTGGAAATTAATAGTTAGTCCAGACATTTGCTCAAAAGATATGAATGAGTTTAAGATTTTTAGCACTCTCCTCGTTATCATCAAGAAGGAAAATGGTATCATATGCATATTGCAGCATGTTCACCCCATTGTCCCCAAGTTCAGTCAGCACCCCTTTGACATAACCTGCATGTTTGACTTTATCTAAGATTATAGCCAAGGCATCCGCAGCTATGTCAAACAGTAATGGTGACATAGAATCCCCCTGCCTCAACCCTTTATAAGTTTTGAAGTAAGGGCCAATCCTATCATTCACCTTAATCCCCACCTGCCCTCCTATCATAGTGTGCATGACCAGATCACACCATTTATCAGGGAATTGTTTCATTTTAAGCATTTTGTAAACAAATGGCCACTTTATTTTGTCATATGCCTTCTCAAAATCTACTTTGAACATCATAGCACTTTGTTTTTAACAGTGTATAGAATTAAGAGCTTCATGGAGGATCACAATTCCCTCCATGATGTATCTCCCTTTGATGAAAGCAGTTTGAGTAGGTAAGATAATAGGTTTTATGATCCTACCCAGCCTATTCATCAATACTTTAGTGACAATCTTAAAGCTAACACTTAATAAACATACATGTCTGAACTTTTGGATTTGCTTAGCATCCTCATTTTTTGGGACCAAAGTGATAATCCCATAATTGATCCTAGATATATCCAACTTACCTTCATGGAATTCATTCAGAAGTTTCATCAAATCCCATTTGACAGTATCCCAAAAATGTTGATAGAAGTCCACTGGTAATCCATCAGGGCTAGGACTTCTATTTTTTCCATCCCAAAAACCACTTCCTGAAGTTCTTCCATTGAAAAAGGTTTAATTAGTTCATCAGCCTGTTCCCTAGTAATTGATTGCCCCCCCCAAATCATTCAGTTGGATTGAGGATGTGTCTGGTTGACCAAACATTTTTTTTGTAAAAATCAGTAATGTATCTAATAAGATTTTCTTGTCCCTCAACCACTCCTTCCTCTTGTTTTAAAGATAGAATTCTGTGTTTTCTCCTTCTACCATTCACCTTAGCATGATAGTATTTTGTATTACAATCTCCATCTTTAATTTCTTTGTCTTTATATCTCTGTAGCCATTTCATTTCTTCTTGTTCTAACAGTCTGTGTAATTGGGCCCTTAAGTCTTTTTGCTCTTCTCTGTCCAGAGCAGAGAGGCCCATAACCTCAGCATTTTTGTTTATTGCATCTAATTTCATTAAAATCTCCTTTTTAATTTTCCCATACCAAGCATCAGAATTAAGAATCCACCCTCTTACTTTTTGTCTAAACACTCTCATTCTTCTCTGCCACTGTTCCATAGTATCACCATGGTAGTGTGCAGTCCAGGTTCTAATGACAAAATCTTTGAAACCCTCCCTCATCATCCAGGAGTTTTCAAATCTAAAAATAGGTGGTGTATATGTGTTTTCCCCTGTATCAAGGATCAGGGGAGTATGATCTGACAGTTCTCTCTCAAGTGCATACACCTCAGTCAGGGGATAATGATCCTCCCAATCTGGGCAGATTAGGATTCTATCTAGTTTTTCATATGTGGGTTTAGGCTGGTTGTTAGCCCAAGTAAACTTCCTCCCATTTAAAGGTGTTGGGGAACACAATCATTTCAAAAAAATTCCTATGCACGCAAGATCTATCTAGGTGATGCATAGCAACGAGAGGTGAGAGTGTTGTCCACGTATCCTCGTAGACCGTAAGCGGAAGCATTATGACAACACAGTTGATGTAGTCGTACGTCTTCACGATCCGACCGATCCTAGCACCGAAGGTACGGCACCCTCGCGATCTGCACACGTTCAGCTCGGTGACGTCCCACGAACTCTAGATCCAGCTAAGTGTTGGGGGATAGCTTCGTCAGCACGACGGCGTGATGACGGTGATGATGAAATTACCGATGCAGGGCTTCGCCTAAGCACTACAACGATATGACTGAGGTGGAAATCTGTGGAGGGGGGCACCGCACACAGCTAAGAGATCAACTTGTGTGTCTATGGGGTGCCCCCTGGCCACGTATATAAAGGACGGGAGGGAAGAGGTGGCCGGCTCTAAGGGGGCGCGCCAGGTGTGGGGAATCCTACTAGGACTCCCCAGTCCAAGTAGGATTCCCCTCCTCTTTCCTATTCGGAGTAGGAGAGAAGGAAAGAGAGGGAGAGGGAGAAGGAAAGGGGGGTCGTGCCCCCACCCCTTGTCCAATTCGGTTTGGGAAGGGGGAGGCGGGCGCCACCTCTTGGCCCTTCTCCCCTCTCTCCACTAAAGCCCAATAAGGCCCATTACTTCTCCTGGAGAATTCCCGTAACTCCCCAGTATTCCGGAAAATATCTGAATCACTCGGAACCTTTCCGATGTCCGAATATATCCTTCCAATATATCGATCTTTACGTCTCAACCATTTCGAGACTCCTCGTCATGTCCGTGATCTCATCCAGGACTCCGAACAACCTTCGGTACATCAAATCACATAACTCATAATACCAATCATCATCGAACGTTAAGCGTGCGGACCCTACGGGTTTGAGAACTATGTAGACATGACCAAGACACATCTCCGGTCAATAACCAATAGCAGAACCTGGATGCTCATATTGGCTCCTACATATTCTACGAAGATCTTTATCGGTCAAACCGCATAACAACATACGTTGTTCCCTTTGTCATCGCTATGTTACTTGCCCGAGATTCGATCGTCGTTATCCTCATACATAGTTCAATCTCGTTACCGGCAAGTCTCTTTACTCGTTCCGTAATGCATCACCCCGCAACTAACTCATTAGTCACATTGCTTGCAAGGCTTATAGTGATGTGCATTACCGAGAGGGCCCAGATATACCTCTCTGATACACGGAGTGACGAATCCTAATATCGATCTCTGCCAACCCAACAAACACCATTGGAGACACCTGTAGAGCATCTTTATAATCACCCAGTTATGTTGTGACATTTGATAGCAGACTAAGTGTTCCTCCAGTATTTGAGAGTTGCATAATCTCATAGTCATAGGAACTTGTATAATTCATGAAAAAAGCAATATGAATAAACTAAACAATCATTATGCTAAGCTAATAGATGGGTCTTTTCCATCACATCATTCTCTAATGATGTGATCCCGTTCATCAAATGACAACACATGTCCATGGCTAGGAAACTTAACCATCTTTGATTAACGAGCTAGTCAAGTAGAGGCATACTATGGACACTCTGTTTGTCTATGTACTCACACATGCACTAAGTTTCCGGTTAATACAATTCTAGCATGAATAATAAATATTTATCATGATATAAGGAAATATAAATAACAACTTTATTATTGCCTCTAGGGCATATTTCCTTCATTCTCCCACTTGCACTAGAGTCAATAATCTAGTTCACATCGTCATGTGATTTAACACCAATAGTTCACATCTTTATGTGATTAGTTCACATCTCCATGTGACTAATACCCAAAAGGATTACTAGAGTCAATAATCTAGTTCACATCGCTATGTGATTAACACCCAAAGAGTGATCATGTTTTGCTTGTGAGAGAAGTTTAGTCTACAGGTCTGCAACATTCAGATCCGTATGTATTTTGCAAACTTCTATGTCTAAAATACTCTGCACGGAGCTACTCCAGCTAATTGCTCCCACTTTCAATATGTATCCAGATTGAGACTCGTAGTCATCCAGATCGGTGTCAAAACTTGTATCAACCTAACTCTTTATGATGAACTTTTGTCACCTCCATAACCGAGAAACATATCCTTATTCCACTAAGGATAATTTTGGCCCATGTCTAGTGATCCACTCCTGGATCACTATTGTACCCTCTTGCCAAACTCTTGGTGAGGTACACAATTGGTCTGGTACATAGCATACCATACTTTATAGAACCTATGACTGAGGCATAGGAAATGACTTCTCATTCTCTTTATATTTTCTGCCGTGGTTGGGTTTTGAGTATTTACTCAAGTTCATACCTTGCAACATAGGCAAGAACTCCTTCTTTGACTGTTCCATTTTTGAACTACTTCAAAATCTTGTCAAGGTATGTACTTATTGAAAATATATCAAGCGTCTTGATCTATCTCTATAGATCTTGATGCTCAATATGCAAGTAGCTTAATCGAGGTATTTCTTTGAAAAACACCTTTCAAACACTCCTTTATGCTTTCCAGAAAAATTCTACATCATTTCTGATCAACAATATGTCATTCACATATACTTATCAGAAAGGCTGTAGTGCTCCCACTCACTTTCTTGTAAATACAGGCTTCACCGCAAGTGTGTATACAACCATATGCTTTGATCACTTTATCAAAGTATATATTCCAACTTCGAGATGCTTGCACCAGTCCATAGATGGATCGCTGGGGCTTGCATACTTTGTTATCACCTTTAGGATTGACAAAACCCTCTTGTTGCATCATATACAACTCTTCTTTAAGAAATCCCTTAAGGAATGCAATTTTGACATCCATTTGCCAGATTTCGTAAAATGTGGCAATTGCTAACATGTCACATCCCTAGCTTCTGGTAATGCTCTAGGCTAGCTTCATGTGTGCATCATGTCTATATTCCGAAAGTTGAAATGAGGAAATTGAAAGCCTCGGAAATCATTTTAATAAAGGGGCAAGAAACCCTAAAATTGCAATCAGTTAATCCAAAATGCCCTAGAAATAGCTCTGACAATTTTGGCAAGAGTTATAAATCAAACCAAAATTTTGGGACATTTCTAAGGAATTATTTGGGCTTTGATTTTAAATCAATATTTTATTTGAATTTGGAGTTATATTCATAATATATAATGAATATATTTTCAAATGCCCTGAGATATTTTATGTTTATGAGGAGTAGACCTTAAGTGACATAAAATTTTCCAGGGGAGTTTTGGCACTGTTTTCAAATTTGTTTGAATTTGAATTCAGTGGCAATTAAATAGAAAACAGCACAGGAAATATAAAAAAAAAAGAGAGAAGCCCAGTCACTTACCTGGCGCTCACCTGCAGCAGAGCCGGCCCAGCTTCTGTTCCGGCCCAGCCCACTACCGCCTCCCCCCCTGTCGTCTTCCTCCTCGCCAGAAGGACCGAGGCGTGGCGCGCGCCCGAGAGCCCCGGCCACCTCCTGCTTGCCGCTCTCCTTCCTCGACGCTCTGGACGCCTCCCCCGAGCGCCACACACCTCCCTACCTCTCTCCCTCACTCTCCCGCGCTCTCGCCCCCTTCCCTGGATCTCTCCCTCTCTCACTGAACGCGCCCACCGCCGCCAACGAGAACCACCGTAGCCACCGGCCACCCCACGCCTCGCCTAAGCGCCAAGAAGCTCCGCCCCGTCCCCCTCTTCCTCCTCACCAAGACGGAAGGCGCCGGAAGCCCTGGATGCTGCCAGCTTCGCCGTTCCCCTCCTCGGCCACCGCGGGTCGCCGCCGTCAAATCCGTCCCCGTCCGGCCTCCCTCAAGCTCGCCGTCCACCTCTACAGGGTCTACGTGAGCTCTCCGTCCGTTTCCCCCTCTCTGTTTCGTCGTTCGCGCGCCGTAGCTAGGTTATCTACCAAGGCCGAAACCCCACCGCCGCCGGCCATGCCGCTGCCGTCGCTCTAGCTAGCGTAGCTCGCGTCCGACCTCAGGCCCGTGCTCAGGAGCTCCCCAGAAGGCCAAGTCCACCACTCGTTTCCCCTCCCGTGCACCCTAGTGCCGAAACCGCTGAGACCCGAACGCCGGCCACCGCCACGAGCTCGACTCCGGCGAGCTTGATCCACCCCAGCCCCTCCCATTTGGCTCTCCGGATGCGCAAGAGCGGGGGCTATGCCCAGGTGCCCTCAGCGCGCGAATCCAATGCCCCTAGCGCAAGTCCGGCGTGCCCCGCCGTGCTCTGTGGTCGCCGCCGGCCAAACTCCGGCGGGCCGATGTGGCCACTTAGTTAGGGGCTAATCCCCCTATGAGCCACTGCCATGTGGGCCCCTGCGCCTAATTAGGATTAGTTTATTTTTCTGTTTAGTTTAGTCTAATTGCAGTGGCCCCACGCGTCAGTTTTGACCGTGCTGACGTGGCCGTTGACCGGGCCCACACGTCAGCGGCACTAACCAGCCCCAGTCACTGACCAGTGGACCCCACTGGTCAGGTTTGACCAGCAGCAGCGTCTGTTGACCTGCTGACGTCATAGTGACGCAATGCTGACGCAATAAGTATTTTCTGGATTTATTATTATTCAGGAAATTTCAGAAAATAGCTAAAACTTCAATAAATCATAGAAAATTAACCGTAACTCCAAATTAAATAATTTATATATGAAAAATTATTAGAAAAATTCAAGGAATCCATCTGTACCATTTTCATGCATGTTAGAACAACTTATAGCTGCTGTTTAGGACAATTCAATTAAATGGCATTTAAATAATCACATATGGAGTTTGAATTTGAATCTTGTATTCAAACCAACCCCATTTAACTTGTTGCTAGATGCATTAGCCCAAAACACATTCATTTTGCCATGTCATGATCATGCATCATATTGTGCATTGCATTGATTGTGTTCCCTTCTGTGTTGCCGGTATTTGCCCCCTCTCGATAGACGTGAACCGATGATGTGATCGTTGACACTGATGAAGACTCAATGCTATCTTCAGAAGTGCCAGGCAAGAAAAAACCCCTTGTTCATTCCGATACAATCCTACTCTCTCGCTCCTGCTCCCTTTTACTGCATTAGGACAACACCGATTCATCTGTTACTTGATGCGGTAGCTGAACCCCTTTATCCTTTGCATGACCTGCCATTGCCACAGTAAATAGATGAAACCCACTAGCATGAGTAGGAGTTGTTTGAGCCCTGTTGTGCCTACTCATTCATGCTTGTTTGTCATGCCTGCTACTGCTTAGAGTTGAGTCAGGTCTGATTCATCGGGGATGAATCAGAGGTGTGTGAACATGTCCTACTGTGTGTGAGCTAAGTGTGTGAACACGATTTGGTAAAAGGTGTCGGTGAGAGGCCATGTAGGAGTACATGGTGGGTTGTCTCATTGAAGCCGTCCTTAGGAACTGAGTTCTGTGTTTGTGATCCATGATTCAGCTACTACCATGCATTGGGCCCTGAAATATGACCCCGCTCGACTTCTTATTCACCCTAGTCCTCTATCCAGGAGTTGCAAGTAGTTTCTGGTGTTTGTAGTATGCTGGAGGCCGTGGACAGCGCTGACCGGAGGGGTGGGCTGTGATGCGGTAGGCACGTGGCCGGGTATACCGGGCGCCCATTTGGTGTCACGGAACCCTGTTCACATCGTTTGGGGCTGTGAGCGAAACTCCGGCCGGATCTCCTCATGGATGGAACCCGAATAGGCGATAAACCTGGACTAGAGACTTGAGTGTTTAGGTAGGTCGTGGTCTACACCCACGTCGGCTTTCGCTTGAAGTCTGCCGAGCACATGTCATGTGCAGACGCTAAGTGGTGGAAACATGTATGAAGAAGTACACCCCTGCAGGGTTAACATCATCTATTCGAATAGCCGTGTCCGCGATAAAGGACTTCTGGGTTGCTTATATCAGTTCATAGACAAGTGAAAGTGGATACTCTAAAATACGCAAGATAAGCGTGAGTGCTATGAATGGCGTTCTCGTAGGGAGACGGGAGCGGATCCATAGTGGTGTATTGATATGGTGAATATGTGGACTCGTGTGCGCCACCTCAAAAGAGTTACATTGCAGTCGTAGTTCAGGATAGCCACCGAGTCAAAGCTGGCTTGCTGCAGTTAAACCCCACCATCCCCTTTGTTGATAATGATGCATATGCAGTTAGTTCTGATGTAAGTCTTGCTGGGTACATTTGTACTCACGTTTGCCTATTTTATGTTTTTGCAGAGAGACTTCGGTCTCACTAGTAGTTTCGCGTGGACTTCGACGTTTAGCTTGTTACCTCAGCTACGATCTTGTGCCTCAGCGGGATTTGGTAGATAGTCAGGCTTCTCAGCCTTTTTCATTTATAGATGTCTGTACTCAGACATGATAGCTTCCGCTTGTGTTTTGATTGTATGCTCTGAATGTTGGGTCATGAGACCCATGTTTGTAATATCTCGCTCCTCGGAGCCTATTGAATAAATTACTTGAGTTATAGAGTCATGTTGTGATGCCATGTTGTATTTACACATATCGAGCATATTGTGTGTATGTTATTGAAATGCTTGGTATGTGTGGGATCTGACTATCTAGTTGTTTATTCTTAGTAGCCTCTCTTACCGGGAAATGTCTCCTAGTGTTTCCACCGAGCCAGGGTAGCTTGCTACTACTCCGGAACACTTAGGCTGGCCGGCATGTGTCCTTCTTCGTTCCTGTGTCTGTCCCTTCGGGGAAATGTCACGCGATGAATACCGGAGTCCTGTTAGCCCGCTACAGCCCGGTTCACCGGAGTCCTGCTAGCCCAGTGCTACAGCCTGGATTCACTCGCTGATGACCGACACGTTCGATGCTGGGTCATGGATGCCTGTCCCTGTAAGTCTGTGCCACTTTGGGTTTACGACTAGCCATGTCAGCCCGGGCTCCTTATCATATGGATGCTAGCGACACTACCATATACGTGTGCCAAAAGACGCAAACGGTCCCGGGCAAAGGTAAGGCAACACCCGTGGGAATACCGTGCGTGAGGCCGCAAAGTGATATGAGGTGTTACATGCTAGATCGATGTGGCATTGAGTCGGGGTCCTGACAGCGTTGGTATCAGAGCTTGACTGCCTGTAGGTTTACCAAGCCAAACTGGTCGAAGTTGAGTCTAGAAATTCTTTAGTTATATAAGGGAATTGATTGTGGGATGGAACGTAAGGCTCTTTTTACTCCTTATACCTTATGCCCTTCTGATCTGAGTCATCTTATCTTTCCTGCGGGTTAAGAAACTAGACTTTCTCTTCTTTCTATCAGGATCACGTGTTGCTAATCCGTAGACTTATAGAATTGTTGGATTTAAGCTTGAGTTCAGTTCCTACGACTTCCGTATGTTAATTATTGATCTCGAGACCTTGATATTGTGCTTCTGAGTGGTTATGCCACCATTTTTGTGAATGTCTCAAATCTTTTCTGAGCATTTACAGCCGTTATGCTGTCCGAGTCAACCCAGGTTTCTAAACAGTCTGATGCATTTGCAAAATCCTTTCCCTCTGGTTTCGATGTTCCTTTATGCCAGCTCAATCACACTAATTGTTGAGTTGAGGTATTCTATTGCCTTGACATTTATGTTGGAATTATTATTATGACCCTAGGTGTTTTAGGGAGTCACCTAGTAATCTAGCAATGTTTTGTGTTCCCAGTGTGAAGATTCTGGCCATCATTCTCGAAAGCATCCCGTGGTGCTACTTAGTAGTAGGTATTCTATTCCTGGGTTTTGAACCCAAGATTCACTCTACTTACTTCATGTTGATAGGGTTTGCTAGTTCCTTTAGGATATTAGTAACCTTTGCGATAGTCCTCGAGGTTCGTGGTACATCCTTCTTCCAAATACTATGAACCACTTATGGCAGTAGTTTGTTGGATCAAAAGATCATAACAAGAGTGCTCTCGATGAGTTCTCCATGCTATATTGTGACTCGGCCAGTCCTACCTCTCTGCATGGGTTATCCGGAAGAAACATGTGGAACTTGGTTCGACATACTAATCTATGCATCCACAACTCAGAAAATTATATGTTCTTTGAGTTGTCCCTCTTAGTTGTCTTCTGACCCTCGTCTATCATTTGATAGTCAAGAGTATGCATGCGTTCATTCATCGATGCCTATTACTCTTGTGGTCCGTCAAGCCATTCTATTCCAGAATGACTAGGAGAAACAAACTCCAGTACCTTGTCCATTTCCAGGATTGGGTCAAAGAAGTTGTGCTTCGCAGATCAAATTGCTAATTCAGCTTTTGTTCTGCTCTACCTTGGAGTATTACATCTTTATATCGGGAATGATATAGGAATTGCACACCACCCTATGAACTCTTGGTACAGTGATACTTCTTGCCATCATTGTTCATTCCTCGGTTCCTGTGTTATTGTAACCGGAATGTCGACAAGTGAATCGTGATGTGTGAAATCAATACTCCTAGCAACCTCGTTGCTTGGTAGTTAAAGGACAATAATTTCATTCTTAGCGTGTTGGTTCTTGAATCATCATTCTAAGACTGTTCGTGCTACCTAGTCCTTATTTCTGGTGCACTCTCCGATCAGTGAGTTAGGATAGTGCCAATCCTTGCTTATTTGATCATATCGTCTTGCCCTGGAAAGCAAGATTGTTCTCGAGCTTAGTAACATACCGGTGGTTCGTGATTTTCCGAAGATCTTCTTGGAAGTGTTACTGGGTTGTTTCCTGACTGTTATGTTGAGCTTGTGATCAACTTGGTTTCTTGTGAACCACCCTTTCTCCAAGAATCTGTGTTGGATATCCCTGAGCTAGTTGGTTAAGCTAGACAACAACTTGGAGAATTGGAAGATAAAAGCTTGCCTAACTTAGTTCGTTCCAAAGGGATATTCTTGTGTAGTGTGTGTTGAAGAAAGATGATATCTTCATCGATTGGTCCCTGTGATCAGTTGTTGGACCTATTGTCTTATCAATCCTTTGATTTGCGTGTGGGCCATCGTCAAGTCAAATCAGTACCAACGATGCTCGTAATGTTGTCTTACTCGTGGTTGATCCCTCGAGCATACACCATTATATCTTTTGGGTCTGACCAATGCTATCACCGTGTTCACCTAACCATGGAATTCCATTTACATGGAAATCTCGATGAGTTGTTGTTGAGCCCATCAGCAGCATTTTGTCTCTCCCATGAGTCATGTTGAACATCAACCTAGTGTTGGAAACTTGTGTAAGCATTTCTTCGTGTTTCGTTCATGAAGCATATGTTTGGATGAAGGTAGTGACTTCCTTTAATTCATGTGCATCTGATGCAAGTTGCCGCCGTGGATTCGAGAAAGTCAATGTTGCTTTCTTTGGAATCATTCCAAATCAGTCATGCACACGTGCGAAGAATTCTGTGGTTTGAAGACTTGCAACCTTCAATCTATATGTATCCCTAGCACACCAAGCCACTGATTGATTTGTTCAAGGAGAAGGAGTTCCTTCATAAGAGCTAATCTGGACTTATGTAAGGACTTCGATACCCTCGTTGATGGTTCCCAACCTGAACTCGGTAGTGTTTTATTGTAAGACTACCACGTGGTCATGCTTGTTTAGGACATCGTGTTCACACGTGTGTAGCAGAACCAGCTCATGTTTTGGAGTTTGCTATCGTAGTTCATTTCCCGAGAATCTCGCAACGTTATCTCGTCGATTTGTGTTGCAAACTTTCATTTTTCTTCCTAGACTCGATGAGTCTGGAATATCCTGACACCAACCAGATCTGAATCTCAGGCAGATATGACGGTTGGAACATTTCCCCAAGAACTATAATATTGGTTCCTCGATAACTGGTAAAGTGGATGTTGTGGCCAGCACCACCCAGCCGAAAGACCTATTATTGTAGTATCTTGATTGAAGAAGTTGGCCACCTCCCCATAAGGACTTCATAGGATTTACTCCCTAGTTGTGCCCTATGATTTTTGTGTTCCCGAAGTCCGACCTTTTTACTTGATGATCTAGATATCAAACCATATCTATGAATGGGTTACACTAGCACATCAAGGAGAACATTAGAAGCGGAGTGCTAAATGTCTCTCGGTCGATCATCCAGATTTCGTCCCCTTGGCCTCGCTAAGGTGAAATCTGAGAAAGTGTTATCTTCCTTTGCATCTGCATCGTCCATCGCTATTCATCATGGTAGTATGTTGTGTTGTCAGCACCCTTGACGCGGTTGTTGATAAAACCTTGATGATTGTGGAAATGCTCAAGTTCTTGAGAGCACGCACAAGCGCTAGGTATTATCGCCGGCACTAACTAGGATTGCTCCTAGTCTCTTCGGTTATGCTATAACCACTCCAACAGTGAATCCACTCTCTATTGTTGGGTTCTTCCCCAGTTACCAAAATCATTCCCAGCATTTGCATTTTGTTCCCGGCTTGCACCGCCATCGTGCCACCCTACTCTGGATTACCCTTCTCAGTAATTACTGATCGGGATCATTTTCAAAAGTGGTCCTACCATGGGTCTCATCCATTTCCGATGATAAACAAAATCATCTATGACGTTGTCTTCAACAAGGTAATCCACATCATCCAAGTCCGAGTATGCCATTCTACCGACCCCCTCCAAACGATCGCTCGGGAATTGCCTTAGGCTGGTATAAAGAGTTTCAATGATCTCTGAATCAAAGGTAATTCTTTTTGCCACTTAAGGGGATATATCTACGAGTCACCATCCCTAAGGTGCCTCGTTGTGGTTCATGGCAACTCAACTCCTCGCTATGTTGACAATCGATTACCACCTTCTTAAGCGTGAAATTGTTGTCTACCTAGTAAACCTTTGTCATCTGCTTCACTCCATTCCTATGGATGTGTGCTTCGCCTCTCAGCTCAAGAGATGTTGCTATGTCTCATTCCGTGAGTTAATCCTGAGTTGTTCGACCTTCAAGAAGAACGATTCTTTTAGGGTCTTTCCTTTCCTCTCGTTGTCATGTTAGTTAGAGTTCTCAAGGCAAGACTTCGAGACAATGATGGTGATCAAATCAACGCTCTTATGGAATACACCCTGGATCGTGAAGATTATACTAGTTTGCGTTTCCCCTTTGTCTTACCCTACACTTGAATCTCGGGTCGAGATTCTTGTTTAGTGGGGGTGAGTTGTCACATCCCTAGCTTCTGGTAATGCTCTAGGCTAGCTTCATGTGTGCATCATGTCTATATTCCGAAAGTTGAAATGAGGAAATTGAAAGCCTCGGAAATCATTTTAATAAAGGGGCAAGAAACCCTAAAATTGCAATCAGTAATCCAAAATGCCCTAGAAATAGCTCTGACAATTTTGGCAAGAGTTATAAATCAAACCAAAATTTTGGGACATTTCTAAGGAATTATTTGGGCTTTGATTTTAAATCAATATTTTATTTGAATTTGGAGTTATATTCATAATATATAATGAATATATTTTCAAATGCCCTGAGATATTTTATGTTTATGAGGAGTAGACCTTAAGTGACATAAAATTTTCCAGGGGAGTTTTGGCACTGTTTTCAAATTTGTTTGAATTTGAATTCAGTGGCAATTAAATAGAAAACAGAACAGGAAATATAAAAAAAAGAGAAGCCCAGTCACTTACCTGGCGCTCACCTGCAGCAGAGCCGGCCCAGCTTCTGTTCCGGCCCAGCCCACTACCGCCTCCCCCCCTGTCGTCTTCCTCCTCGCCAGAAGGACCGAGGCGTGGCGCGCGCCCGAGAGCCCCGGCCACCTCTTGCTTGCCGCTCTCCTTCCTCGACGCTCTGGACGCCTCGCCCGAGCACCACGCACCTCCCTGCCTCTCTCCCTCACTCTCCCGCGCTCTCGCCCCCTTCCCTGGATCTCTCCCTCTCTCACCGAACGCGCCCGCCGCCGCCGACGAGAACCACCGTAGCCACCGGCCACCCCACGCCTCGCCTAAGCGCCAAGAAGCTCCGCCCCGTCCCCCTCTTCCTCCTCACCAAGACGGAAGGCGCCGGAAGCCCTGGATGCTGCCAGCTTCGCCGTTCCCCTCCTCGGCCACCGCGGGTCGCCGCCGTCAAATCCGTCCCCGTCCGGCCTCCCTCAAGCTCGTCGTCCACCTCTACAGGGTCTACGTGAGCTCTCCGTCCGTTTCCCCCTCTCTGTTTCGTCGTTCGCGCGCCGTAGCTAGGTTATCTACCAAGGCCGAAACCCCACCGCCGCCAGCCATGTCGCTGCCGTCGCTCTAGCTAGCGTAGCTCGCGTCCGACCTCAGGCCCGTGCTCAGGAGCTCCCCAGAAGGCCAAGTCCACCACCCGTTTCCCCTCCCGTGCACCCTAGTGCCGAAACCGCTGAGACCCGAACGCCGGCCGCCGCCACGAGCTTGACTCCGGCGAGCTTGATCCACCCCAGCCCCTCCCATTTGGCTCTCCGGATGCGTAAGAGCGGGGGCTATGCCCTGGTGCCCTCAGCGCGCGAATCCGATGCCCCTAGCGCAAGTCCGGCGTGCCCCGCCGTGCTCTGTGGTCGCCGCCGGCCAAACTCTGGCGGGCCGATGTGGCCACTTAGTTAGGGGCTAATCCCCCTATGAGCCACTGCCATGTGGGCCCCTGCGCCTAATTAGGATTAGTATATTTTTCTGTTTAGTTTAGTCTAATTGCAGTGGCCCCACGCGTCAGTTTTGACCGTGCTGACGTGGCCGTTGACCGGGCCCACACGTCAGCGGCACTAACCAGCCCCAGTCACTGACCAGTGGACCCCACTGGTCAGGTTTGACCAGCAGCAGCGTCTGTTGACCTGCTGACGTCATAGTGACGCAATGCTGACGCAATAAGTATTTTTTGGATTTATTATTATTCAGGAAATTTCAGAAAATAGCTAAAACTTCAATAAATCATAGAAAATTAACCGTAACTCCAAATTAAATAATTTATATATGAAAAATTATCAGAAAAATTCAAGGAATCCATCTGTACCATTTTCATGCATGTTAGAACAACTTATAGCTGCTGTTTAGGACAATTCAATTAAATGGCATTTAAATAATCACATATGGAGTTTGAATTTGAATCTTGTATTCAAACCAACCCATTTAATCTGTTGCTAGATGCATTAGCCCAAAACACATTCATTTTGCCATGTCATGATCATGCATCATATTGTGCATTGCATTGATTGTGTTCCCTTCTGTGTTGCCGGTATTTGCCCCCTCTCGATAGACGTGATACCGATGATGTGATCGTTGACACTGATGAAGACTCAATGCTATCTTCAGAAGTGCCAGGCAAGCAAAACCCCCTTGTTCATTCCGATACAATCCTACTCTCTCGCTCCTGCTCTCTTTTACTGCATTAGGACAACACTGATTCATCTGTTACTTGCTGCGGTAGCTGAACCCCTTTATCCTTTGCATGACCTGTCATTGCCACAATAAATAGATGAAACCCACTAGCATGAGTAGGAGTTGTTTGAGCCCTGTTGTGCCTACTCATTCATGCTTGTTTGTCATGCCTACTACTGCTTAGAGTTGAGTCAGGTCTGATTCATCGGAGATGAATCAGAGGTGTGTGAACATGTCCTACTGTGTGTGAGCTAAGTGTGTGAACACGATTTGGTAAAGGTGTCGGTGAGAGGCCATGTAGGAGTACATGGTGGGTTGTCTCATTGAAGCCGTCCTTAGGAACTGAGTTCTGTGTTTGTGATCCATGATTCAGCTACTACCATGCATTGGGCCCTGAAATATGACCCCGCTCGACTTCTTATTCACCCTAGTCCTCTGTCCAGGAGTTGCAAGTAGTTTCTGGTGTTTGTAGTATGCTGGAGGCCGTGGACAGCGCTGACCGTAGGGGTGGGCTGTGATGCGGTAGGCACGTGGCCGGGTATACCGGGCGCCCATTTGGTGTCACGGAACCCTGTTCACATCGTTTGGGGCTGTGAGCGAAACTCCGGCCGGATCTCCTCATGGATGGAACCTGAATAGGCGATAAACCTGGACTAGAGACTTGAGTGTTTAGGTAGGTCGTGGTCTACACCCACGTCGGCTTTCGCTTGAAGTCTGCCGAGCACATGTCGTGTGCAGACGCTAAGTGGTGGAAACATGTATGAAGAAGTACACCCCTGCAGGGTTAACATCATCTATTCGAATAGCCGTGTCCGCGGTAAAGGACTTCTGGGTTGCTTATATCAGTTCATAGACAAGTGAAAGTGGATACTCTAAAATACGCAAGATAAGCGTGAGTGCTATGGATGGCGTTCTCGTAGGGAGACGGGAGCGGATCCATAGTGGTGTATTGATATGGTGAATATGTGGACTCGTGTGCGCCACCTCAAAAGAGTTACATTGCAGTCGTAGTTCAGGATAGCCACCGAGTCAAAGCTGGCTTGCTGCAGTTAAACCCCACCATCCCTTTTGTTGATAATGATGCATATGTAGTTAGTTCTGACGTAAGTCTTGCTGGGTACATTTGTACTCACGTTTGCCTATTTTATGTTTTTGCAGAGAGACTTCGGTCTCACTAATAGTTTCGCGTGGACTTCGACGTTTAGCTTGTTACCTCAGCTACGATCTTGTGCCTCAGCAGGAATTGGTAGATAGTCAGGCTTCTCAGCCTTTTTAATTTATAGATGTCTGTACTCAGACATGATAGCTTCCACTTGTGTTTTGATATGTATGCTCTGAATGATGGGTCATGAGACCCCTGTTTGTAATATCTCGCTCCTCGGAGCCTATTGAATAAATTACTTGAGTTATAGAGTCATGTTGTGATGCCATGTTGTATTTACACATATCGAGCATATTGTGTGTATGTTATTGAAATGCTTGGTATGTGTGGGATCTGACTATCTAGTTGTTTACTCTTAGTAGCCTCTCTTACCGGGAAATGTCTCCTAGTGTTTCCACCGAGCCAGGGTAGCTTGCTACTGCTCCGGAACACTTAGGCTGGCCCGCATGTGTCCTTCTTTGTTCCTGTGTCTGTCCCTTCGGGGAAATGTCACGCGATGAATACCGGAGTCCTGTTAGCCCGCTACAGCCCGGTTCACCGGAGTCCTACTAGCCCAGTGCTACAGCCTGGATTCACTCGCTGATGACCGACACGTTCGATGCTGGGTCATGGATGCCTGTCCCTGTAAGTCTGTGCCACTTTGGGTTTACGACTAGCCATGTCAGCCCGGGCTCCTTATCATATGGATGCTAGCGACACTACCATATATGTGTGCCAAAAGACGCAAACGGTCCCGGGCAAAGGTAAGGCGACACCCGTGGGAATACCGTGCGTGAGGCCGCAAAGTGATATGAGGTGTTACATGCTAGATCGATGTGGCATTGAGTCGGGGTCCTGACATAACATGATCCGGACAGACTTAAGCATCGCTACATGTGAGAAAATCTCATCGTAGTCAACATCTTGAACTTGTCGAAAACCTTTTGCGACAATTCGAGCTTTGTATATAGTAATTCTACTATCAGCGTCTGTCTTCCTCTTGAAGATCCATTTATTCTCAATTGCTTGCCGATCATTGGGCAAGTCAACCAAAGTCCACACCTTGTTCTCATACATGGATCCCATCTCAGATTTCATGGCCTCAAGCCATTTTGCGGAATCTGGGCTCATCATCACTTCCTCATAGTTCGTAGGTTCGTCATGGTCTAGTAACATGATTTTCAAAAAGGATTACCGTACCACTCTGGTGCGGACCATACTCTAGTTGTCCTACGAGGTTCAGTAGTAACTTGATCTAAAGTTTCATGATCATCATCATTAGCTTCCTCACTAATTGGCGTTGGAATCACTAGAACTGATTTCTGTGATGAACTACTTTCCAATTCGGGAGAAATTACAATTAACACTACAAAAAAAGACACATCCATGACATTTTGGGCCGAACGAATTTTTTTCTGTCATATATATGACACTTCTATGACGATAATTGTGACAAAACCCGGTATCATCATAGATGTGGTGGGCTCCTACTTCTATGACAAAAAATCATGACAGAAAATGGGCTTTTCGTCCTAGGCGGGCCGGAGATGCAGCTGCATGACATTCTTTGGGTCGTCCATGACGGAAAAAACTGTGGTAGAAGCGAGGGCGAGGAAAATTTCGGGGAGTTCCCGATTACGGTGGGAGGTCGGGGGCCGAGCGATGCGCGTTCTCTCGTACACGTACGCGCGTGTGTGCGAGGCGTTGGCTCTAACTGAACCCGAGCGAGGCGTTGGGCTCTAACTGAACCCGAGCGATTGCACTGCATGCTACGCGTTACTGAACCCGGGCGATCGATCGATGGCTGTTAACTGAACCCGGTCGAGCGATTCCTTCGCTACTGCTGCTAACTGAAGCTGATCGATTGGATGAACAGTGAGCGTTGCGGGGGGGTGGATGAACAGTGAGCGGTGGCATTGCCTCTGGATGAACAGGACCCCGTGGTGTGGAGGGCTGGATGAACAGTAGACGGTGGAGGGGTGCCCGTGGAGGGGTGGTTGAACAGGACCCCGTGGTGTGGAGGGCTGGATGAACAGTAGACGATGGAGGGGTGGTTGAACAGTAGCCGGTGGAGTAGCGTGCGGTGGAGGCTGGATGAACAGGAGCCCGTGGAGGCTGTAGGAGGTCGACGGTAGCCCGTGGAGGCTGGAGGAGGTCGACGGTGGAGATGAACAGTATCCCGTGGAGTCACGTTTTGCAGTACGCCACACCCCTCCCGATGAACAGGGCCCCCGTTTCGACCGTAGGAGGTCTGTTTCGTCCGTTTTGCGGTACGCCACACCCCTCCCGATCAATAGGACCCCTGTTTCGACCGTAGGAGGTCCGTTTCCTCCGTTTTGCGGTACGCCACACTCCTCCTGATCAACAGGACTCCCATTTCGACCGTACGAGGTCCGTTTCCTCCGTTCTGCGGTACGCCAGGCCTCATTTCCATCGCCTATTCCGTCCGAGCCCTCCCAATGAACACGACCACGCATTCTGTTCCGACCCAGCCGGTTGGCTCCCACGCGTTGCATTACCTCCCGATGAATACGGCGCATTCCGTTGCCTCCCGATGAACACGAGCATTCCGTTGCCTCCCCATGAACACGACGCATTCCGTTGCCTCCCCATGAACACGACGCATTCCGTTGCCTCCCCATGAACACGACGACGACGCTGTTTCTCCGTTCCGACCCAGCCATGTACACGAGCCCTGGCCGTATGTATGCGCGAGTAGGCATTCGAGACCCTGCCCGTATGTACACATACGTGGCCGTATTTTCTTTCTTGCACCCTGGTCGCTGTACATACGTGTACATGCTACGTGCGCGCCTCTACTATGACACGTGCGCGCCTCTACATCGACCAGTATGTACGTACACGTTCGCGACCAGAATGACAACGCTTCGTACGCTTCGACCAGGTGGGTCCCGACTGTCAGGCACTTCCTTGCCTGCGAAGATATAGCTGGTGGGTCCCAACAGTCAGGGAGGCGAATCGTTTTGTTTTTTTGCCCGGACGCACTTCCTTGCGTGTGAAGGTGTAGCTGCTGGGTCCCAGCAGTCAGGGGGCGAATCATTTTTTTGCCCGGACGCACTTCCTTGTGTGCGAAGGTGTAGCTGGTGGGTCCCAGCAGTCGGGGGGCGAATCTTTTTTTTTCCAGACGCACTTCCTTGCGTGCGAAGATGTAGCTGGTGGGTCCCAGCAGTCAGGGGGCGAATCATTTTTTTCGGACGCACTTCCTTGCGTGCGAAGATGTAGCTCGTGGGTCCCAGCAGTCAGGGGCGAATCATTTTTTTCACGAAATACGATGGCCCATCCGGTGGGTCCCCGTTGTCAGGTGGAGGAATAATTATTTTGCGCGTAATAAGGAGGCACTTCCTTGCGGCTGCCGTGGACACAGCTGTCAACCGCTCCATGTATAGTCCACGTCCAATGGAAGTCGTTCCTTGACCATGACCACGCCGCGCCGAGAGCACCAGGGCGGTGGACGACGGCGAGGCCTAGGAAGGGGACGACGCAGAGCCGGGGAAGACGCGACAGTGGATGCACACACGAAGAGGAGTACGAGGGTTCACTGGTTCGGCTGCGCTGCCGTTGCCGCAGAATAACAGGGGGTATGGGTGAGTGGAGGGATGGCCTGGCCAGCGGTGGGAGTAGTAGGGGGCGGTGAGGCCTCCGCGGCAGCACAGCCGGCCACGGGAGGCAGGAGCAGGCGGCACGACCGGCGCTGCTTTGGGCGGCTGGAGTAAGAAGACCAGAGGTTGAAGAAGCACGACGGCCGTTGGATGGACATCGTACGGTCACTGCACTTAGAATTGTTTATATTGACTAAGTTGACAAAGCCCTTGGTACGTCAACTTAGTAGGCCCACATGTCAGCTTCCGAAATGGTGCGCCCCAGATGTCAGGGGGAGGAATCATTTTTTCGGCTGGTGAAGTTAGAATATCCGAGATTGAAGAAGAAGCACGGCATCCGTTGGATGGACATCCAACGGCCACTGCCGCTAGAACCGTGTGTTGACTATAAGTTGACAAAGCCTTGCACACGCGTCAACTCTGTTTTTTTAGGGGACGCGTCAACTTAGTAAGGCCAGAAGTGTGTGGCAGAGAACTTATAGCCCATTTGAGATTTGTAATTATGTGTAGCCCACTTTTAAATTATAATAAAATTTACTACGGCCCATTTACAGTTTGTTAAAAGTACAGCCCATTTCAACCAACCGTTCAAAACAAAATTCAATAAAATTTCCCACATTTTGATGGGATCCGAAATATTTTTATCCCGAAATTTCTAGTCAGATTAAATACAATTTCAATATAAATTTATATTACGTAAAAATCCAACGAAACATTGCGCTCGCAACAATTAATGAAATTAAAATTTTCAATATCCAAAAATAATATTTTATAAAGTAATCACGTGTTTGGTGCATTTTTTTATAGTTACTGCCCAGTTTTTATAATTACATCTCATTTATTATTTCTTAAAACCCATTTTCTTGTTAAGCCTAATGCATCCCTCCTAGGAAAGATTTGCAGCCCAACGGGGCGGAGAATAACAACTTGACCTTGCCTGGGTATTCCTAAAAAAAAGTATAGCTGGGCTAGCCATTTTCAGCTTGAAAAAAAATAATATCTGGGCTGGATATCTGGCCTGGGCTAGATGGGCCACAGCCCGCCCAGTTAATACCTGCAGCGATGTTTTCGTTGTTGTTCAAAGGAGAAAAATTAATATCTGGGCTAAACATTGAACAACTCTGCAGTGCTTACACCTCAAAAACACAAATACTGCTCGAGTTGTTTGGTCCCAGCTGACAGCTGCTTCTTGTGCAATTCTCTCGTTTATTGACTACTCCCTCCTTTCCGATTTATAAGGCTCAATTCAAAAATCTCACCAACCAAGGTAGATGATGAATAGTGGAATATTTTTTGTAGTTTGCAAAAGCACCCAATTAATGCTCTTGTTTTCCTCAAAAAATTATGTTTACGAATGCATTAATTGCAATGCATGCATGCATAAAGTGCATGCATTGGTCAGTTTTCTCTTAATACTTGCATGCAATAATTTAATGCACCTTGAAGTCTGAACATGTGATGGGGAACAACCAAATTGAGCCTTATAAAATGGAAAAACTAAAATTTTGAGATAAACCCTATAAACCGGAAAAGAGGGAGTACTACATAGGTTGACAATGCTGTGGGACCGTGATGTCAGGAAACCAGGAGGAAGCAAAATAAATTATAGTTATATATATATATATATATATATATATATATATATATATATATATATATATACATACTGGCAAATATGCCCGTGCGTTGCTACGGAAGAAAACAAATATATGTCCATATGTATCTAACGCATGGACATGTGCTATTGCAGCGAAAGAAACTCACTTATAGCTAAGTGATGATAAGATTCGTCCCAACCAAAAACTTCATCAATCTTAATCCTCCTTTTATTAAACAACATACATGTGCAATAAATGTATTTGTCAACCAAGGAAGGCTGAAGATTTGGAACATATATATGCTTATGATTGATTGTCATCCAAAACATGGAATCATCAGTTTGAGAGTAACTTTCATTACAAAATAGACCGAAGAAACAAAAGAAAAATACGACGCCTCGCCTAATAAACTATCAATGGATATACCGTATCCGTGTCAGAGTGACTTTAACACTTGACTTTATAAAACAATTAGCCAGAAGAAGACTGAAATTTCTAGCCATTTAAAATTATAGGATAGTGTATAATGAGGTAACAGAATAATAATTTTAACCATGTAGAAAGCTAGAATATCTTAAGCATAATTATAGTTAGATGTTTGATTAAAGAATTACTTATCATTGAGTTTCTCGTTTGGTCAACTGCATTGGCATAAATCAGACATGTATATAGGCCATTTGAGTGCATAAGAATTGCTCACAAATAGATTCAGAGGTGTACTTTAGTTCTGAAGAGATGAGTTCTCCCTGTCCTTCTGAATTTCTCTCCATACCAAACATCTGCACACTTCGTTGTCGTCGTCAGCACCACAACAACAGTCATATAAATAATATATACAGAAGATTACTCACAAACCAACAGGGTGCCAGCTTGCTAAAAGAATCCGCTCCTCCATCTTCCTACCCTTCAGCACGATAGCCTCAACTGCATATGGTATACTTCACTGGAACAAAGATGCAAACAATACGATGAAGTGCTAAAAACAGGTTGTCGAAGTAAGGTTCAGAACTGGATCAGGTAAGCATTTAGGAATATCTAAACAAAGAACATGGC
Source organism: Triticum aestivum (assembly GCF_018294505.1). Lineage (NCBI taxonomy): Eukaryota > Viridiplantae > Streptophyta > Magnoliopsida > Poales > Poaceae > Triticum > Triticum aestivum. Next base: position 103,060,116 of record NC_057797.1, read on the forward strand.
ACAAAATAATTGTGATGCGGAGATGACAATTTGTTCCTATAAAAAAGATAACGTGATAACCTCAATACGACGACTTCATGAAATTCAGAGGAAAACCCATACGGGAAAACAATGATCAACATTAACCTATACAGCATGTAAATATATAATTCAGAAATCAACATCTTGCTCTTTGCACATTACATCATCAATGCCTCGCATATGAGAAACTTCACTGGGACAAAGATGCAAACAGTATGGTGAACTGCTAAAAGTAATGTTCAGAACTCACCATGAGGCATATCTTTACGAAGAACGTACCATAAAAGAATTCTGATGCGGAGATGCACGTTTTTCCTATAAAAAATAAAGTGATATCCTTGTAACGATGTCTAAAAAATTTAGAGGGAAAACCAAACATGCAGACCATCATTTAATCTGTACGTCATGTATAACTCGGAATCAACAGCTTTGTCTTCTCTTTACACATTGAGCACAACAGTTTCAAGGATCTTGCTACAGTACATAGATCCTTGGAACAATATCATGCTCTAGGAACTACATTTTATAAGTGGCGTACATATATCCAAATAGTGGACAAACTGAATCAGAGTTCATAAAAAATATTGAAAGAGTAGGTGAGGTTCTGGGAGGAGGAGAAATAGGTTAGTGACTGTGGTCGGGCTGGACGAAATCGTCGGTGTCAAACTCAAGGTTGGACTTGAGGACGTCCTGGCCGAGCTTGTCGGCGCAGGTCAAACACTGCCTCGGCAAGTATCTCATGGAGCTTAAGGCAGCAGTGCGGGCCCGTGACACAGGGCCAGGTAAATATGCATTGCAGTAAATACAGAGGGGGGAAATAGTGGATCTGCGTCCAATTCTTGCATATCCTGCTATATAAATTACCCAAAGAAGGCCAGACTTAACTGAGAATTAAATTTCAGAGAGCGTTCACTTAAATAGTCAAAGAACAATTGTTAATGTCATGGAAAAATAGAGTGATTTAGACACATCCTGCAGAATATATCACACTGAATTTCTAAGTTATATATATAATTACAACTGACATTGTTGATGCAATGCTAGCAGAAGAAAAATGCATGGTAGAACAATTATCATTAAAACCAAGAGGTTAACAATTAATTGGTGCTATGCTGTAACTTCGGGCCAAGAGTGTTCATATTTCAGTCGATCTATCAAAGGTGTTCAATGGTATCTTGGTCTATGTCGTTAATTGACCATTGATACAATTAACAATAGTAAACAATTCTCAGGAGCAAAACGGTAAATGACTTAGGGATCTTTCAAAAACAAATTGCATCAGTAATACTTACAAAGGCATAATTGCATATCCAGTCCCAAGCTTCCCTGCCTGTTTCCCGCCACATGTATGCATTGCAGCCATGTATGCCAAGCAAGTCTGGTCTGAGCCGCGGCAAGCTTGTCTGGAAGCACATTCATACACGATGGGCCATCATGCCACCACTTGGGGTGTCTTTGGCTCGCTTGTGAATGAGAGTAAGGGAAAGAGGCAAGGTTGTGCTGCTACACCTCATTGTTTGTCTGCCCGGTCTACAATGCTCTCGTCCAACAGGTTGGGGATGAAGTGGTTGCAAGCAAGGCAAGCAGCGAGGTCGCCCGTATTGCTGTCGAGGACAATGCAGAGGGGCAGGGTAGAGCGGAGGCGGCACCGATTCTACACCAAACATCCTCACTTCCAATGCTGCATGAACCTCCCTGCCTGGTCATCATGTTCTACTGACTGAAGTTTGATGTAGCCCTAAATATCTATATGCAACGGTAAGCACTGCACTTACTTTGCCAGCTCCTGCAATCAAAATTGTCAACATCCATAGAGCATAGTACATAAATACTCTCATTTTCTCAAGGGGATTAAACTTTAGGTGGCGAATAATTTCAGATTTGGGGAGAAAATCATAGACGAATATATTGCAGTAAAGCCTGCTGCCCCTGATATCTTCAAGCTCCTGCACCACAAACCAAATATCAGTGCACTGCTTTACTACTAATCTAGAACAAAACAAATCAAGGAAACTATCAATTTTTTCTTATAGAAATCAAGGGAAGTATCCTAAGCGTGCCATGCTAATCTTAATACTCCTCTGCCAATAGCTAGCAACTTCCTCTGCCTGCAACCACCCACTTTCTCTGCCTGTAGAGCGCCACACACATGAACACAGACGCATATCCAGCCGCACGCACACACGCTAGGCCACCGGGAGCACAACACAGGCACCACATACGCCACACTCGGCCGGATAGAGTCGCCGCCTGTTTGTGATGCAAGAGGATAGAGGAGGTTGGAGAGAGAGAGAGAGAGAGAGATTTAGAGAGCAGAAGATGGATGCTCACGCCGATTTGCTGCCGCATCCTTCAATCCGCTGACGCCGCGTGTGTGTAGCCGCCATGGCGTTCATCCTCCCGAGGCGCCGAATCCCTTTGAAATCCAAGTCTAGAACTCCATGGATATGGGCTAGAGATTGAGGAGGCTGGGTTGATGCCGGAGAAATTTAGGGGCGGAAGGGGAAGGGAAGGGGAGCGGCAGATGGCCGGAGAAGAAGACCGGCCGCCGCCACCGGCGCCGTACCCGGACGGATCGAGGAGAGCCCCAGCTCGGGTGTGCTCTGGGCACCTAAAAGAGGAGCACGGGCCAAATACCATAAACTACATGGTCGTTTTTGGAAGAACGAAACGTTTTCGCTGGTTAGCCACTTAAGTTGGAGCGCGGGTTGAGTATATGAAACAATAGGGATTTTTTTTTCAAAAACACCGTAACGGTGAATCCGGAGACTCAATCTGTGCTTTATTATTATTATATTATTATTATATATATATATATATTAGGGATATATATATATATATATATATATATAATAAGAAGGCACTTGCGTACGTGAGGCTATGAACCTGGTGGGTCCCCATTGTCATCCTTTCCAAGTAAAGTCATCTTCTCGCCCGCGCGCGCTTTCCGCCCGAAACAGTCAGCGTCGCCCGCCCCGCTTCCCGGTGCAGGTGATTGCTCCGCCTTCAAACGACACAAGTGCCATCCGTCCGTCCATCTGCCGCCCACATTAATGATACGCGGTTGCCGAGGCGGCAACTCCGGCGCCACACGTCCGTCCCTCCGCCCGCCCACCATTGCTATATAAACTGCTGCACCGGCCATAGCCGCAGTCATCCACATTAATTCCCTTTCTCCTGTCCACACCACTACTGCCCACCATGGCTTCCTCGCGCTCCAGTGCTCTTTGGGACGGGCGGATGACGGACCACAAGGAGATGGCAGCCATTGCTGCCGACTGGCTGGCCGGCAGGCAGCCGGAGGACGACGACGTCCCAATGGAGAATATGATAGTCGACGATCCGGCGCCAACCCCCTCATCCGCGCCATCCTCGTCGGTGCATTGCACCATGACCATCGGTGAGGCCCGTGCCCAATATATGGACAGGGTGAGGCAGATGCGTGAGGAGCAGTTCCGGGAGGCGCAGGCCGACGCCGCCTACAACCACCATCTCCTACAGGAGCACCTGCAGGCGGAGGAGCAGATCGCCGCGGAGCGGGCGGAGCAGGAGGCACTGCTCGACTCGTACCGCTCCGCCTGCAAGGGCCGCTTCGAGCGCTAGCGGTATCGCATGCAGGTGGCGGAGATTGCGGCCGCCTACAAAGAGGCTAGCAAAGAGGGTGATGAAGCGGGCGAGGCGCTGTTTGGCGAGACCGAGGACGAGGCAGAGGACAATGCCGGCTCCGAGGAGTCCCCGCTCCGCTGGCATCGACGAGGCCCTGCTCTGCCGAGGCCCCGCGGCACCAACAACGAGGCAGAGGACATCGCCGGCTCCGATGAGTCCCCGCTCCACTGGCATCGACGAGGCCCTGCTCTGCCGAGGCCCCGCGGCGCCAATAACGAGGCAGAGGACACCGCCGGCTCTGCCGAGGCCCCGCCCTGCCAACAACGAGGTAGAGGACATCGCCGGCTCAGCCGAGGCCCCACCCTGCCGGCAACGTGGGGGAGGATTTCCATTGCTCCGCTGAGGCGCCGCCCGCCGGCAACGAGACAGAGGACATCGCCGAGGCCCCGCCCCGCTGCCAACGAGGCCGCGCCACACAGAAAACAAGGAAGAGTAGAACACGGTAGGTCCCCGCCGCTCGGGTCCAAGTAAGGCCACCGCTGCTACCCTCCGATTGAAGCCAAGCTAGGCGGGTTGACCATTGACGGTCGGTTAGCTTCTTGGCGGCGACGTGGAGTCGGAGAGCTGCGCTGGAGAAGAACGGTGCTTCTACTTAACTGATGGTGCAGTTGGCTGACTGACATGTGGGCCCAACAGGCCACATGTCAGTTACGCAACTGCACCTGCAGTTAAGTCACTGAAGCTTCTGTTCGGCTCAGCGCGACACAGGTGGGTAGCTTCGGTTAATTAATTATACCTCCAGCGCACCCCTTTTTAGTTGAAGAATGTATGAAATGTAATGAAATCCGGCATGTTTATATGAAATCCGACCGTGTATGAATGAATTTATTTCGATTAGTTCGAATTCCTGTATCACTGACATTGGATGAACATGCAAAACAATACGTACTAGCATTATTCCCAGGGTGATCACCTCGTTTGCAGCAGTTTCACATGTACTCCCTCCGGTCCTTTCTAGTCTGCATACAAGTTTTTCTGCAGTCAAAGTATCTCTACTTTGACCAATCTTATACAAAAAAGTATGCACTTTCACAATGTGCAAAGTAAAAAAGGAACAGAAGGAGTATAAAGAGTTTGAGCAACTTTTTAGCATTTCTGTACATTGCAATCAAACACACAAGCCTGGCAATTCATAGAGAACATTCAAAACAATCGATGATTATGCATCTCAGCGACTCACATATCAGAGGCAATATTTACTTCACAACTAAAGAATAAAGAAAAAATTGATCGACGCTGCTGACAGCAAAGGGCGTCCCATTCAAAAATATCAAATGCATGTCTTGCTAAAATCAATGAGCAAAATTTGACAAGGTTGTCCCATTCCAAAATATCAAATGCCTACGATTATGAAATGGGCAGGGTTTGCCATCAGTTCGGACATTGACATGGCACCTCGTGCTAAATAAACTAGCTGTTCTTTTTGTGCAGTTCCACCAAAATCAACCAAATTTGCGCGTAGCTTGTATGATTTCGCCCTTATATGTTGCAACGCCTTGAACTTATTGGCACCTCCTTTCTTGTAGTGGAAATGAATGATTCGATGTATTCATGAACATTTTGTGCAGTTCCCATTGAAATCAAGATGAGCACCCCTATTTGCACAAATACAAAAAAGTGATTAGTATAAAGCAAACTGTACTATGAATTGACAGTTTCAACAGACACATACATGGTCCATGTAGAGCACACTTTTAGAAAAATGGAACTCACCAGAAAGAATCCTAGAACAACATTGTACTCGCGCATCACAGCAAAAAAATGGAGATTTGTTAGTCCTTCTGAGCTGAAATTAGTTTGGTCTTGTGGGGAGTAATGTAACCATCCTTCAACTGCTCCTTCTGATGAGAAGATAGACAGGGCTTCTTCATCCTGGCATAATCAGAACTAGTCACTTCACGTACTCCATATTCTTCTTCAGAGGAAGATGATCCTGTTGTGCAAAGACAAGAGGACTACTAAATGCTAGCATCCCTGTTTGCTCGAAAAAAGGAAAGGAAATATTTAAAACATCACAGATGAAGCACTTCTCAAGGACAATACCACTTTTTCATGAAAGTATCTAAACAGTAGCACAACACCAATAGAGATGACAAAGCTCAATCATATGGATGAAATCAGTGGGCGAGTACCAACCTTTGTCAGGAGGCTTATTGTGTAGAGCATACAGATGAAGCACTTCTCCGGAACCATCTGTTGCTATCTACAGTGGTGGCCATGCTTACTATATACTCCTCGATTAGTTTAATGTTTCCAACATCTTCTTGTGCAGTTCCACTAAAATATATGGTATCTTCAAAGAAGATCCCTGTTTGCAGTAGAGATAATTACATATTACATTAAGAGTGGCATCAAATCAGTGGCAAAACAATTGCTCGTTCCAGCCATAGCAATAAATTAAGATGCAAAACTATATCATTACTTGTGTCATCACAGTTCCAGTGCTTCATTACAGCACCGGGAGTTGATTTTTGTTTTTCTTCCGCTTGTTCTTCCTCTTCATCACTTGGTTCAATAACAGACAAGCTTCGCCTTCAATGTAAGATTTGGCATGTCAATTAGGGAGCACAAGTATAGTACTAAACTTAATTTTCTAATGAAAGTGGCAAAATACAGGCCAGCAGTTGTGAAATATCCTTATCTTACCTCAATGGGATATTACGGTGCACATACAGATTGGAAGTCTTGTCTCCATTTGTGCAGTTCACTAAAATCAAGCAACATTATCATACAAGTAGCACAACATATGAAAGCACACTGCAGAATCATGTGAAAGAAGGCTAGTACTGACCTCTCATGATGCGGAATTCAAACAACTCACAAGAAGAAGATCTGAACCAAATTCGCCTTAACGGATAGGAATTAAGATCTCCTTTTGTGCAGTTCCACTAAGATCAAGCAATCAAGCAACGTTGCCAGTGTGACATTTTGGTTGAACTGCACAAAACACTCTTAAAACAGCACCATACCGAAGGTGATTGGTGTTGAGATACCGGTGCAGGAACAGTGGTTGTACTATTCGTCGCCACCAAGGCTGCCGCGGACCATGTTAGGGATGTACCTGTATCGAGTGTTCGTGCATGTCGAAGAAGTGGTCAATCAATCAATCGAAGTCTTGCCGCCGCCGCTGGTGCCAGGGTCCGTCGACGACGTCCATTATAGGAGTCAACGTCAGACTTTCCCCATGTTGCTCGGAACGATGGATGGCACAGGGCCTACTCCATCGCGCGGCAAAAGTGTTTGTGTAGCGCAACAAAAGGTCACAATGGCAACGAGGTGAAGTAGATAACCCTGTTTACACAGAGGTGCAAAGGAAACAATTAGTGGTCAATAACGGTGGATGACACAGAAGCCAACAAAAAGAAGCATCTACCTTATCTAAATGGGAAAGAAAGCAAGACAGTAGCATTTCTCAAATGGTGGCATTGATTAATATTAACATAGAGATCATCATATTAACAAGAAAATTCGTTAAACATGTAATTTGCTTTTAACTGTGGCATTGCATCAATTTTCCAGCGGCATTATTAGAGGGTGTTTGTTTACAGGGACAATTTGGTGTAGGGACTAAAAAAACTCCGTGTCAGTCCCATCTAAACCAAACAGGAGGGACTTTTAGGGACTAAAAGTGGGCATTTGGGACTAAAGAAAGAAGACCCCGAGGGAGTCTTTTTGGGACTTTTTCCAACAGTTGCCCCTGCCACGCATCGCACCTTGTCTCTATTAGTTCATTACTAGGGGTAACATGGTCTTTTAGCATATCATTAATAACCTCCAGTCCATGTTTAGTCCCTGGAACCAAGCAGGTAGGGACTAGGGAGTTTTTAACCAAACAGGGCCTTAGATTAACAACAACTAATGAGTTGCACGGGACAGTGGACGCACCAGCACCATGTGCATCTACCGATGTACTGTGGTCATGCATAGTCTGTTGCAACAAAGAACAAATAACCAAGGAGCATATTTGTGTTGGTCCCAGTTTTGTTATCTTTAGACACCTTTCCCTATGTGAGCGCAGCAAATCTAGTCCTGCTCAAACTCTACAACCTTGTCCCTTCCTTTCCTTTTTGAACTAGTACTTTCGCCCCTTCCTTTCCTCTTTGAACCACGTCCTAGATTTATGCGATACAACTTTCCCCACTACTTCCCCCCATTCCTTTCCTCTTTGAACCACGTCCTAGATTCATGCTATACAACTTTCCCCCTTCATTTCCTCCTTGAACCACATCCTAGATTCATGCTATATACAACTTTTCCCACTACTTTCCCCCACTCCTTTCCTCTTTGAACCACGTCCTAGATTCATGGTATACATGCAGCTAGAGCAATGCATGTGGAGTAAATAAATTATACCTTAAGGTTCTTGGGGCATGGTTCGGTGGGCGACGGGACGGCGGCGAAGAAGAAGGGGTCGGAGGCCCTCCCGCGCCGCTGCTGGGTGGAAAGTGAACAGCTGCGCCGGTAGTCCCTCGCCGATGGCGACAACGTTAAGCCTCCTTCCCTTCCCAGCAGACGGATCCTGCCGGCTCTTTGAGCAGCAGTGAGGGGAGAGAGAGGCTAACAAAGTCTTGTTTAGATCTGGAGAGGGCGAGAGAGTGTGAAAAGAGCAACTACAAGCGCTGAGGCTCCAGCGGGAGAGGGCGAGAGAGTGTGAAGAGAGCAACTACAAGCGCTGAGGCTCCAGCGTGTATATATATACTGGAGAGGGAGTGTGAAGCGTGCAAACCCTAGAAAACATTTTGACCAGTCAAAGAATCCTCCTGGCACAAATTATGCTCAAGTGTAGTTATCGAACCCGAGACCTCAAGTTTGATGAGTGAACAGGCTAACCAGCTACACAACCCTCCCGTTATGTTCAACGAGAGGGAAATAACCTTTTATACATTCCTGCATTCGTGTGACAAGCATGCTGTGTTTTTGTGTGTGTGTGTGTGGGAGTCATTGCGATTTCAATCATAATCGTGTCATGTGGCTTTGGTGGTAAGACTATCCACAATGGTGCAGAAATATTGCAGCCTTAGTCACCTTACCTCTCTCCACGTAGTACGTTGGGTCCCACCAGTCAGAGGGTGAAACAAACAAATTAATAAGAAAAATTAAAAGCGCCAACGGTGTTTCTTACCTCACACATCTCGCTACTGCTCAGGAACACTATCCAATTGATCCCTTTGTTCGCTCATGTACTATTTTAAGTGAATCCTTATTATAACATGCACACAAATTTTGGGCACTTGTATTCGACTTAAGTCAGTGTGCCACCATATCTCGTATACTTACTACTCCCTCCGTCTAGGTGTAATAAGTCACGTTAGAAGGTGCAACGGGACCAAGGTGCGTGTGTGTGTGTGTGTGTGTGTGTGTGTTTAACAGCATGTGTGTGTTAGAGAGAGCGACAGATCGACCTACTCCTACAGAGAGATGTTGTGTAGTGTACGATTTTAGCTGCGAGAGTCAGTGCATCCTCTCGTTTCCGGGCGTGTCCGGTAGGGACATGCGGACAGCTGCCATGCCCGCTCCTGACCAGCCTGGCCCACCCAAAACCCCTCCATTGCCCGCGCACGCTTCCCGCTCGAAACGGTCAGCACCGCTCCAAAGAATCGGTGCCGTATTCATGCCCGGGCAGAGCGGACGCGACCTCTCACTAGCGCAAGAGTTATGGTTGCTTCGTCCGTCCAACTTACTGCTGGGTCTATGTGATTTGACGGCTCATTGGTCTTTATTACTGAGGTGGTAGGACTGCTGGATGTCCCACGCTTTCGGCGAAAGGAGGTACTACTACTAGACTACAATTTTCTCCATTCTTACAGCGGAGGCATGCAAGAGCAGTGAAAACACGCAGGCTCAGTGATTACATGGCCCACCTCACACTATCATCGTGCGACACCTAACTCTTTACATAGTACTCCCCCCGTTCCTAAATATTACTAGATGAGTCCCCGCGTGTTGCCGCGGAACAGCGATATATCTCTCTGCGCAAAATTATCGATTTCATAGAACTAAAAAAAACTCTATAGCCGCATGACAAATGTGGTAGCCAAACTAAATAAAGTCCCATCATCATTTAGATCATCCCACGTAAGGAAAAAAGATCAGACAACTCCTATTGCATAATGGGATTATATTTTTCTTTTTGACATGTTAATGGGACTTAAAAGCTCACTTGCATGCATGCTACTGATGTCTACTACACATCTTTCTTCTTGTAGACGTTGTTGGGCCTCCAAGTGCAGAGGTTTGTAGGACAGTAGCAAATTTCCCTCAAGTGGATGACCTAAGGTTTATCAATCCGTAGGAGGCGTAGGATGAAGATGGTCTCTTTCAAGCAACCCTACAACCAAATAACAAAGAGTCTCTTGTGTCCCCAACACACCCAATACAATGGTAAATTGTATGGTGCACTAGTTCGGCGAAGAGATGGTGATACAAGTGGTATATGGATAGTAGATAAAGGTTTTTGTAATCTGAAATTATAAAAACAGCAAGGTAACTAATGATAAAAGTGAGCGTAAACGGTATTGCAATGCATTGAAACAAGGCCTAGGGTTCATACTTTTGCCAGTGCAAGTTCCCTCAACAATACTAACATAATTGGATCACATAACTATCCCTCAACATGCAACAAAGAGTCACTCCAAAGTCACTAATAGTGGAGAACGAACGAAGACATTATGGTAGGGTACGAAACCACCTCAAAGTTATTCTTTCCAATCAATCCATTGGGCTATTCCTATAAGTGTCACAAACAGCCCTAGAGTTCGTACTAGAATAACACCTTAAGACACAAATCAACCAAAACCCTAATGTCACCTAGATACTCCAATGTCACCTCAAGTATCCGTGGGTATGATTATACGATATGCATCACACAATCTCAGATTCATCTATTCAACCAACACAAAGGACCTCAAAGAGTGCCCCAAAGTTCTACCGGAGAATCACGACGAAAACGTGTGCCAACCCCTATGCATAGGTTCATGGGCGGAACCCGCAAGTTGATCACCAAAACATACATCAAGTGAATCACGTGGTATCCCATTGTCACCACAGATACGCATGGGAAGACATACATCAAGTGTTCTCAAATCTTTAAAGACTCAGTCCGATAAGATAACTTGAAAGGGGAAACTCAATTCATTACAAGAGAGTAGAGGGGGAGGAGAAACATAAGATCCAACTATAATAGCAAAGCTCGCGATACATCAAGATCGTATCACCTCAAGAACACGAGAGAGAGAGAGAGAGAGAGAGATCAAACACATAGCTACTGGTACATACCCTCAGCGCCGAGGGAGAACTACTCCCTCCTTGTCATGGAGAGCACAAGGATGATGAAGATGGCCACCGAAGAGGGATTCCCCCTCCGGCAGGGTGCTGGAACGGGTCTAGATTGGCTTTTGTGGCTACGGAGGCTTCTGGCGGCGGAACTCCCGATCTATTGTGCTCTCGGATGTTTTTAGGGTATATGGAGATATATAGGCAAAAGAAGTATGTTAGGGGGACCACGAGGGGCCCACGAGGGTGGAGGCACGCCCAGGGGGGTGGGCGTACCCCCTACCTCGTGGCCTCCTCGAAGCTTCCCTTATGTGCACTTCAAGTCTTCTGGGCTTCTTTCCTTCCAAAAATAAGTTCCGTGAAGTTTCAGGTCAATTGGACTCCGTTTGATTTTCCTTTTCTGCGATATTCTAAAATAAGGAAAAAACAGAAACTGGCACTCGGCTCTGGGTTAATAGGTTAGTCCCAAAAATCATATAAAATATCAAAGGTTGATAATATAATAGCATGGAACAATCAAAAATTATAGATACGTTGGAGACGTATCAGCATCCCCAAGCTTAATTCCCGCTCGTCCTCGAGTAGGTAAATGATAAAAACAGAATTTTTGATGTGGAATGCTACCTAACATATTTATCCATGTAGTTCTCTTTATTGTGGCAAGAATATTCAGATCCATAAGATTCAAGACAAAAGTTTATTATTGACATAAAAATAATAATACTTCAAGCATACTAACAAAGCAATCATGTCTTCTCAAAATAACATGGCCAAAGAAAGCTATCCCTACAAAATCATATAGTCTGGCTATGCTCCATCTTCACCACACAAAATATTTAAATCATGCACAACCCCGATGACAAGCCAAGCAATTGTTTCATACTTTTGATGTTCTCAAACTTTTTCAATCTTCACGCAATACATGAGCGTGAGCCATGGATATAGCACTATAGGTGGAATAGAATGGTGGTTGTGGAGAAGTCAAAAAGGGAGAAGATAGTCTCACACCAACTAGGCATATCAACGGGCTATGGAGATGCACATCAATAGATATCAATGTGAGTGAGTAGGGATTGCCATGCAACGGATGCACTAGAGCTATAAATGTATGAAAGCTCAACAAAAGAAACTAGTGGGTGTGCATCCAACTTGCTTGCTCATGAAGACCTAGGGCATTTTGAGGAAGCCCATCATTGGAATATACAAGCCAAGTTCTATAATGAAAGATTCCCACTAGTATATGAAAGTGACAACATAGGAGACTCTCTATCATGAAGATCATGGTGCTACTTTGAAGCACAAGTGTGGTAAAAGGATAGTAGCATTGCCCCTTCTCTCTTTTTCTCTCATTTTTTATATATTTTTATATATTTTTATATTTTATTTTTTTATCCGGGCCTTCTCTTTTTTTATGGCCTCTTTTTTAATTTGGGCTTCTTTGGCCTCTTTTTTTTCGTCCTGAGTCTCATCCCGACTTGGGGGGAATCATAGTCTCCATCATCCTTTCCTCACTGGGACAATGCTCTAATAATGATGATCATCACACTTTTATTTACTTACAACTCAAGAATTACAACTCGATACTTAGAACAAGATATGACTCTATATGAATGCCTCCGGCGGTGTACCGGGATGTGCAATGACTCATGAGTGACATGTATGAAAGAATTATGAACGGTGGCTTTGCCACAAATACGATGTCAACTAAATGATCATGCAAAGCAATATGACAATGATGGAGCGTGTCATAGTAAACAGAACGGTGGAAAGTTGCATGGCAATATATCTCGGAATGGCTATGGAAATGCCATAATAGGTAGATATGGTGGCTGTTTTGAGGAAGGTATATGGTGGGTTTATGATACCGCCGAAAGGTGCGCGGTATTAGAGAGGCTAGCAATGATGGAAGGGTGAGAGTGCGTATAATCCATGGACTCAACATTAGTCATAAAGAACTCATATACTTATTGCAAAAATCTATTAGTTATCGAAACAAAGTACTACGCGCATGCTCCTAGGGGGATAGATTGGTAGGAAAAGACCATCGCTCATCCCCGACCGCCACTCATAAGGAAGACAATCAATAAATAAATCATGCTCCGACTTCATCACATAACGGTTCACCATACGTGCATGCTACAGGAATCACAAACTTCAACACAAGTTTATCAAATTCACAACTGCTCAACTAGCATGACTCTAATATCACCATCTTCATATCTCAAAACAATCATCAAGTATCAAACTTCTCATAGTATTCAATGCACTTTATATGAAAGTTTTTATTATATCCCTCTTGGATGCCCATCATATTAGGACTAGTTTCATAACCAAAGCAAACTACCATGCTGTTCTAGAGGACTCTCAAAATAATATAAGCGAAGCATGAGAGTTCATCTATTTCTTCAAAATAAAACCACCACCGTGCTCTAAAAAGATATAAGTGAAGCACTAGAGCAAACGGCAAACTACTCCGAAAGATATAAGTCAAGACCAATGAGTAGTCGAATAATTATGCAACTATATGAAGACTCTCTAACATTTAATAATTTCAGATCTTGGTATTTTATTCAAACAGAAAGCAAAAATAAATAAAATAACATCTAATAATATCAAACATCATGTGAAGAAGCAAAAACTTAGGATCAACCGATACTAACCGATAGTTGTTGAAGAAGAAAGGTGGGATGCCAACCAAGCATCCCCAAGATTAGATGCTTGAGACTTCTTGAAATATTAACTTGGGGTGCCTTGGGCATCCCCAAGCTTGAGCTTTTGTGTCTCCTTAATTCCTCTCATATCACGGTCTCCCTAAATCTCAAAAGCTTCACCCACACAAAACTCAACAAGGACTCGTGAGATAAGTTAGTATAAACCATTGCAAAAACCTTATCATACTCTACTGTAGCAAATCTATAAAATTATTATTCAACATTGCATACTAAATGCCTATGCATATTTAATAGTCCTATCCTCAAATAGAATGATTAAAGAAGCAAACATATGCAAACAATGCAAACATAACAACAATCTGCCTAAACAGGACAGTCTGTAAAGAATGCAGCAACATCCATACTTCCCTAGCTCCAAAAATTATGAAAGAAAATTCCCAATGTAGTAAATTTATCATATCTTAATATGCAAAATGTTTCGACATTTTATCACATTCTGACTTTTCTAGGGAATTATTGCAACATCGGTAAACTTTCTGTTTTCAAACAGCAACATGAAGACTTGTAAAATAGGCATAGTAAAGGCTATCAATGCCACTTTTATTAAAATAAAAGATGCAAAACAATGTTATAAATAACAGCAAGCAAATCCTAACAAAATAAATTGACGCTCCAAGCAAAACACATATCATGTGGTAAATAAAAATATAGCTCCAAGTAAAGTTACCGATGAACGAAGACGAAAGAGGGGATGCCTTTCGGGGCATCCCCAAGCTTAGGCTCTTGGCTATCCTTGAATATTACCTTGGGGTTCCTTGGTCATCCCCAATCTTAGGCTCTTGCCACTCCTTATTCCATAGTCCATCGAATCCTTACCCAAAACTTGAAAACTTCACAACACAAAACTTAACAGAAAACTCGTAAGCTCGTTAGTATAAGAAAATAAATCACCACTTAGGTACTGTTGTGAACTCATTCTAAATTCATATTGGTGTAATATCTACTGTATTCCAACTTATCTATGGTTCATACCCTCCGATACTACTCATAGATTCATCAAAATAAGCAAACAACACATGAAAACAGAATCTGTCAAAAGCAGAACAGTCTGTAGTAATCTGGATCAAACGTATACTTCTGGAACTCATAAAATTCTCAAATAAATTGATGGACGTGAGGAATTTATCTATTAATCATATTAAAAAAGAATTAACTAAATATCACTCTCCAAATAAAAATGGCAGCAATTCTCGTGAGCGCTAAAGTTTCTGTTTTTTTTACAGCATGATCAACAAGACTTTCCCCAAGTCTTCCCAAAGGTTATACTTGGCACAAACACTAATTAAAAGCATAAAACCACATCTAAACAGAGTCTAGATGAATTATTTATTACTAAACAGGAGCAAAAATCAAGGAACAAAAGTAAAGTTGGGTTGCCTCCCAACAAGCGCTATCGTTTAACGCCCCTAGCTAGGCATGATGATTTCAACGATGCTCACATAAAAGATAAGAATTGTAACATAAAGAGAGCATCTTGAATAATATGACTAGCACATTTAAGTCTAACCCTCTTCCTATGCATAGGGGTTTTGTGAGCAAACAACTTATGGGAACAACAATCAACTTGCATAGGAAGGTAAAACAAGCATAACTTCAAAATTTTAAGCACATAGAGAGGAAACATGATATTATTACAATTCCTACAAGCATATATTCCTCCCTCATAATAATTTTCAGTAGCATCATGAATGAATTCAACAATATAACCAGCACCTAAAGCATTCTTTTCATGATCTACAAGCATAGAAAATTTACTACTCTCCACACAAGCAAAATTCTTCCCATGAATAATAGTGGGAGCAAACTCAACAAAATAACTATCATGTGATTGAAAATTAAGATCAAGATGACAAGTTTCATGGTTATCATTATTCTTTAAAGCATACGTGTCATCACAATAATCATCATAGATAGGAGGCATGCTTTCATCATAATAAATTTGCTCATCAAAACTTGGGGGACAAAAATATCATCTTCATCAAACATAGCTTCCCCAAGCTTGTGGCTTTGAAAATCATTAGCATCATGGATATTCAAGGAATTCATACTAACAACATTGCAATAATGCTCATCATTCAAATATTTAGTGCCAAACATTTTATAGATTTCTTCTTCTAGCACTTGAGCACAATTATCCTTTCCATCATACTCACGAAAGATATAAAAAGGTGAAGCGTATGAGACAAACTCAATTCCATTTTTTAGTTTTCTTTTATAAACTAAACTAGTGCTAAAACAAGAAACAAAAAGATTCAATTGCAAGCTCTAAAGATATACCTTCAAGCACTCACCTCCCCGGCAACGGCGCCAGAAAAGAGCTTGATGTCTACTACACAACCTTCTTCTTGCATGCATGCTACTCATGTCTATTACACAACCTTCTTCTTGTAGACGTTGTTGGGCCTCCAAGTGCAGAGGCTTGTAGGACAGTAGAAAATTTCCCTCAAGTGGATGACCTAAGGTTTATCAATCCGTAGGAGGCGTAGGATGAAGATGGTCTCTCTCAAGCAACCCTACAACCAAATAACAAAGAGTCTCCTGTGTCCCCAACACACCCAATACAATGGTAAATTGTATAGGTGCACTAGTTCGGCGAAGAGATGGTGATACAAGTGGTATATGTATAGTAGATAAAGGTTTTGTAATCTGAAATTATAATAACAGCAAGGTAACTAATGATAAAAGTGAGCGTAAACGGTATTGCAATGCGTTGAAACAAGGCCTAGGGTTCATACTTTTGCTAGTGCAAGTTCCCTCAACCATACTAACATAATTGGATCACATAACTATCCCTCAACATGCAACAAAGAGTCACTCCAAAGTCACTAATAGCGGAGAACGAACGAAGAGATTATGGTAGGGTACGAAACCACCTCAAAGTTATTCTTTCCAATCAATCCGTTGGGCTATTCCTATAAGTGTCACAAACAGCCCTAGAGTTCGTACTAGAATAACACCTTAAGACACAAATCAACCAAAACCGTAATGTCAACTAGATACTCCAATGTCACCTCAAGTATCTGTGGGTATGATTATACGATGTGCATCACACAATCTCGGATTCATCTATTCAACCAACACAAAGGACCTCAAAGAGTGCCCCAAAGTTCTACCGGAGAATCACGACGAAAACGTGTGCCAACCCCTATGCATAGGTTCATGGGCGGAACCCGCAAGTTGATCACCAAAACATACATCAAGTGAATCACGTGGTATCCCATTGTCACCACAGATACGCATGGGAAGACATACATCAAGTGTTCTCAAAATCTTTAAAGACTCAATCCGATAAGATAACTTGAAAGGGGAAACTCAATTCATTACAAGAGAGTAGAGGGGGAGGAGAAACATAAGATCCAACTATAATAGCAAAGCTCGCGATACATCAAGATCGTATCACCTCAAGAACACGAGAGAGAGAGAGAGAGATCAAACACATAGCTACTGGTACATACCCTCAGCCCCGAGGGAGAACTACTCCCTCCTCGTCATGGAGAGCACCGGGATGATGAAGATGGCCACCGGAGAGGGATTCCCCCTCCGGCAGGGTGCCGAAACGGGTCTAGATTGGCTTTCGGTGGCTACAGAGGTTTCTGGCAGCGGAACTCCCGATCTATTGTGCTCTCGGATGTTTTAGGGTATATGGAGATATATAGGCGGAATAAGTATGCCAGGGGGGCCATGAGGGGCCCACGAGGGTGGAGGGCGCGCCCCCCTACCTTGTGGCCTCTTCAAAGCTTCCCTTACGCGCACTTCAAGTCTTCTGGGCTTCTTTCCTTCCAAAAATAAGTTCCGTGAAGTTTCAGGTCAATTGGACTCCGTTTGATTTTTCCTTTTCTGCGATATTCTAAAACAAGGAAAAAACAGAAACTGGCACTGGGCTCTGGGTTAATAGGTTAGTCCCAAAAATCATATAAAATAGCATATAAATGCATATAAAACATCCAAGGTTGATAATATAATAGCATGGAACAATCAAAAATTATAGATACCTTGGAGACGTATCAGCTACCGGTGCATGCTTGCATGCAGACATGTTGATGTGATTTAAAACCCACTCACATGCATGTGCCACGGTATTTCTGCATGCTTGCATGTGGCTTAGTGCAGAGCCTCTCAACGTCTAGATCAGATGGCTATTATGGACTGATTTACTTCATCTAATGACTACATCAATTTTGATGATGTGGCTCAAGGAGAGGATAGAGAATTCCTAGTAGTGGGGGCTAGCTATTACTAGTAGATAAGTCTTTGTAGAGATTCCACTACATACGGAACAAAATGAATGAATCTACACTTAAAATGCATCTATATACATCCGCATGTGGTTCATGGTGAAATCTCTACAAAGACTTATATTTAGGAACGGGGGAGACGGCATACTAAGCAAGCTTCTCCTCGTTCTGCGAGTTGACGGGACACATCAAAAGTACTCCAGTGTATAGAGCCTTGCCTCTAAGGTAGGCCCCACTTGGTTTGCCTCATTTTTTAACATAACACGTCAAGTCGCAATTTGTTTGTTCACCCGTGGTAGACGATCCTCCCTCCACCAAGTGGACAACCAGTACACGTGCCAAATTACCACGTGGGCTGCTTTTTTCGTATAGAAATGAGCTCCACCGTGTACCCACGCGGGTGTGGTTGGGAAAGATATGGGAGTACGTGCGCCGTGCATGCACCTCTTCTCTTCCTGCACGTCCCCCACCTACGTGGGTGTGTGTGAGAGATACAAACCGCGTTCATGAGTGTTTTTTGTTTTGGGGTGGGGGTGGGGTGGGGGGGTTGATTTCGTGAATTATTTGTGGGAATATGTGTCGATGACATTTCAAACAAAATTTTGCATGCAATGTGTGTGAAATGGAGGCCTATCCATATCATACATAGAGGGTCGGGCAATCCACGAGAAGAGAGGGAGGGGTCATAGCTATCGATAGAGTCAAAGAGAGGATCAAGTGGGTGGGTGCGAGATCGATGAAGAGAGCCATCGAAATTGTGTGTGTGTGCAAGTCAAAGATATAGGGCGACTGGCCTACTAGAACGTTAGAGGGCACATGTCAAGTTTGTGTGTGGCAGGGAGACATGACTAGAGCGCTCGATGTATCGGTGTGTGTGTGTGGGGGGGGGGACGGGGGTGGGGGGAGGGGTAGGCAGAGGCCTAACTATAGAGGTACAATGAATCATATATGTGTTGAGAAGGAGAGACCCAGCTATGTCTTGAGGGAGATCAGTCAACATCCATACATAACTGAAGGACGGGAAATGTGATGGGACAGACAGAGAGAGAGAGAGAGAAAGAGAGAGAGAGAGAGGATAGAGAGAGGGAGGGAGAGGGAGGGAGAGGGGTAGAGTGCTGGATGGGTGATGGAGTTGCTTCTCAAAGATGGCGGGAGAGGCCTACTAGACAAACTGAGGGTGGAACTACAATGTTATCAATAAGAGTGGGGATGTGTTTCTGTGTGTGCCTGTGCGTGATAGATCTGTCGGGACGCATCCATGGATGATGAAGGGGAACCATGTGTTTGGTAAGAAAACCTAACTAGATCGGTAGATCAATTGTTGTTTGTCGGAGGAAGGGAGAGACACAACTAATGAGGTAGATCGATTGACGTGTGGGTAAAAACGAGTTATAAGGACCTAGCTAGCTATATGTATAGCGAGAGATCGGTCGGTGTACGTCCATTTGTTAGAGGCAAATAAGGTCCAGCGAGACGGATAGATAGAGAGAATGGAGCTAGGAGGTGGTGCGAGAGGCCCAACTACTAGCTAGATAGGGGGAGGAGTGTGCCGTTGTGAGATCGATGAAAAGAGGGGCGAGAGTTTACACGTGGGTCTGACCGTATGAGAGACACGAGGCAAGGACTGATACGTCTCCAACGTATCTATAATTTTTGATTGCTCCATGCTATATTATCTACTGTTTTGGACTATATTAGGCTTTATTTTCCACTTTTATATTATTTTTGGGACTAACCTATTAACCGGAGGCCCAGCCCAGAATTGCTGTTTTTTGCCTATTTCAGTGTTTCGAAGAAACGGAATATCAAACGGAGTCCAAACGGAATAAAACCTTTGGGAACGTGATTTTCTCACCGAACTTGATCCAGGAGACTTGGACCCTGCTCCAAGGAACAAAAGAGGCGGTCACGAGGGTGGGGGCGCCACCCCTAGGGCGCCCCCCCTGCCTCATGGGCCCCTCGGTGCTCCTCCGGCGTACTCCTCCCTCCTATATATACACACGTACTCCCAAACAATCAGAACAGGAGCCAAAAACCTAATTCCACCACCGCAACTTTCTGTATCCACGAGATCCCATCTTGGGGCCTGTTCCGGAGCTCCGCCGGAAGAGGACCATCATCATGGAGGGCTTCTACATCATCATAGCCTCTCCGATGAAGTGTGAGTAGTTTACCTCAGACCTTCGGGTCCATAGTTAGTAGCTAGATGGCTTCTTCTCTCTTTTTGGATCTCAATACAAAGTTCTCCCCCTCTCTTGTGGAGATCTATTCGATGTAATCTTCTTTGTGTGTTTGTTGAGACCGATGAATTGTGGGTTTATGATCAAGTCTATCTATGAATAATATTTGAATATTCTCTGAATTCTTTTATGTATGATTGGTTATCTTTGCAAGTCTCTTCGAATTATACGTTTGGTTTGGCCAACTAGATTGGTAGTTCTTGCCATGGGAGAAGTGCTTAGCTTTGGGTTCAATCTTGCGGTGTCCTTTCCCAGTGACAGAAGGGGCAACAAGTCACGTATTGCATCGTTGCCTCGAGGATAACAAGATGGGGTTTATTTCATATTGCATGAATGTATCTCTCTACATCATGTCATCTTGGTTAAGGCGTTACTCTATTTTTAACTTAATACTCTAGATGCATGCTGGATAGTGGTCGATGAGTGGAGTAATAGTAGTAGATGCAGAATCGTTTTGGTCTACTTGTCACGGACGTGATGCCTATATACATGATCATGCCTAGATATTCTCATAACTATGTGAAAGTGCAACTATCCCTAGGTGGTTTTGGTAATTCATAACAACATATAGCTCATTGAGCTAATGCTATTCCAAGATGATTATTTCAGGAAAGCTCAATGATTGGCATGGCATGGATGTGAAAGTGGAACCCTCAAAATGCTAAGGAAAAAGGATTGGCTCAAGCTCAAAAGCTCAAGACTCTTCATTTTATATTTTAGTGATCCAAGATCACATTGAGTCTTTAGGAAAAGCCAATACTATCAAGGAGGGATGAGGTGTTGCTTAATGAGCCTCTTGCTTCATGTGCTTAGTGATATGCTCCAAAAACCCTCAACTACTTTCCCATATCCACATATGACCTAAACCCTAAGCCAAACTCGGTCCTACCAATTCTTCCTATCCGGCGCCACCGAGTTTCACTTGTCATTAGCCACTGCCAAACCCTAGCAATTCGGTTCTACCGATAGGGATCTCGGTCTCACCGAGATGGGATTGCAAACTCTCTGTTTCCCTTTCGTAACTTTTCGGTCTCACCGAAAGAGCAAATCAGTCCCATCGAGTTTGCCTGACCAACTCTCTGGTTAGCTAATTACCAAATTCGGTCTCACCGAGTTTGTGTAATCGGTCTCACCGAGATTACGTTATGCCCAAACCCTAACCATATCGGTCCTACCGAGTTGCATGTCAGTCCCACCGAAAATCTCTAACGGTCACTAGGTTTACATTTTCGGTCCGATCGAGTTTGTTGATTCGGTCCCACGAGATTGGAAAATTGTGTGTAACGGTTGGATTTTGTGTGGAGGCTATATATACCCCTCCACCTCCTCTTCATTCGAAGAGAGAGCCATCAGAACACATACACCATTCCAACTCGTATGTTCTGAGAGAGAACCACCTACTCATGTGTTGAGACCATGATATTCCATTCCTACCATATGAATCTTGATCTCTAGCCTTCCCAAGTTGCTTTCCACTCAAATCTTCTTTCCACCAAATCCAAATCCTATGAGAGAGAGTTGAGTGTTGGGGAGACTATCATTTGAAGCACAAGAGCAAGGAGTTCATTACCTACACACCATTTGTTACTTCTTGGAGAGTGGTGTCTCCTAGATTGGCTAGGTGTCACTTGGGAGCCTCCGACAAGATTGTGGAGTTGAACCAAGGAGTTTGTAAGGGCAAGGAGATCGCCTACTTCGTGAAGATCTACCGCTAGTGAGGCAAGTCCTGTGTGGGCGATGGCCATGGTGGGATAAACAAGGTTGCTTCTTTGTGGACCCTTTGTGGGTGGTTGCTTCTTCGTGGACCCTTCATGGGTGGAGCCCTGTGTGGACTCGCGCAACCATTACCCTTTGTGGGTGGAGCCCCGTGTGGACTCTCGCAACCGTTACCCTTTGTGGGTTGAAGTCTCCACCAACGTGGATGTAGGATAGCACCACCTATCCGAACCACGGGAAAAACATCCGTGTCTCCAATTGCGTTTGAATTCTCCAAACCCTTCCCTTTACATTTTTGCAAGTTGCATGCTTTACTTCCACTGCCAATATACTCTTTGCATGCTTGCTTGAATTATGTGATGATTGCTTGACTTGTCCTAAGATAGCTAAAATCTGCCAAGAACTAAAATTGGGAAAAGGTTAAGCTTTTATTTGGTCAAGTAGTCTAATCGCCCCCTCTAGACATACTTTCGATCCTACAAGTGGTATCAGAGCTTTGGTCTCCATTTTCTTTGATCTCCATAGCTTTGGTGGTCATAGCCTTGGTTTCACAACCTAGGAGAGTATGGCGTCTAGCGAGGGAAATTACCACCGTAGAGGTCCCTACTTTGATGGTACTAATTTTGCTAGTTGGAAGCATAAAATGAAAATGCATATTCTTGGACATAACCCCGCCGTTTGGGCTATTGTGTGTGTTGGTTTGCAAGGTGACTTCTTTGATGGGAGAGAACCAAACTGTGAAGCTACCGCGGATGAGTTGAAGATGTTGCAATACAATGCTCAAGCTTGTGATATTCTCTTCAACGGATTGTGCCCCGAAGAATTCAACAAAATCAGCCGTCTTGAGAATGCGAAGGAAATTTGGGACACTTTGATTGATATGCACGAAGGTACCGACTCCGTCAAGGAATCCAAGTTGGATGTGCTTCAAAGACAACTTGACAAGTTCAAGATGAAGGATGGTGAAGGTGTCGCTGAAATGTACTCTAGGCTTGCTCTCATCACAAATGAGATTGCCGGCTTAGGAAGTGAAGAGATGACCGACAGATTGAGCCTTGGATGGAAAATATGATACCGTGTGCACATTGATCCAAATGATGCCCAATTACAAAGATCTCAAGCCAACGGAGGTGATTGGAAGAATTGTTGCTCATGAGATGTCACTTAAGGATAAAGAGGAACTTCACAACAAATCAAGTGGTGCCTATAAAGCCTCATGTGAAGCCCCTACATCATCAAGTGAGAAACAAGACTTCAATGAAGAATTGAGCTTAATGGTGAAGAACTTCAACAAGTTCTACAAGAGTAGAAGCAAAGATAGAAGCTTCAAGTCAAGGTCCTACAATGACAAAAGATCTTCTAGTCGAGAGCGAAACTGCTACAGTTGTGGAAGACCCGGACACTATTCCAATGAGTGTATGGCTCCCTACAAGAGAAGAGAAGATTCTCCAAAAATAAGAAGCAAAGAATCACCACCAAGAGAGAGGAGGAGTAGAGATGATCGTTATGAACGAAGATACTCACGGAGAAGCAAGGATTCAGAAAGGAAGGAAAAATCATCAAGGAGCTACACAAGACGAAGACATCAAGCTCATGTTGGTGAATGGGTATCCGGCTCCGACTCCGACAGCCACTCCGAGAGAAGATATCACTCCGACTCCGAAGATACTCAAGATGAAGGCGTTGCCGGTCTAGCACTTGTGTCAACCAACTCCTACGACATATTTGACTCACCAAATGAAGGAATTGGAAGATGCTTCATGGCCAAAGGTCCTAAGGTAACACACCCCGAGTATGTTGATTTCAATAGTGATGAAGATGACTTGTTAGGTGATGATTTGCTTGTTGACAACTCTAGTGATGAATACTATGATGAAACGTCAATTAAACATGCTAATCAAGATAAAACGAATGACAATGATAAGGAGAAGATTGAGGCTCTAACTAAAGAACTAAACACTCTTAAGTTAGCTCATGAAACTATCTTCGAAGATCATCGAGAACTTTTAAGAGCTCATGAGAAATTACGCTTTGAAAAGCTCAATCTTGAGCAAGAGCATGAGTTCTTAAAAGCAATCAATGATTATCTCCGCAAGAAAAGCTCTTCTTACATTGCCAAGCGTTTACTCTTATCCACTTACATGCCTCAAGTCAAGTCTAGTAACAAGAACAAGAAAGATTCTTCCTCTAGCAGTAACAATGATCATGCTAAATCCAATATTGTTGCTTCTAGTAGTTCTCTTGATTCCACTAATAATTCTCTTAGCCAAGTTACACTTGAGCAAGAAAATAGTTTATTGAAGGGAATTATAGAGAAAGGAGTGTACAAAAGCCTTGCCGGGAGTAAGCAATTCAAGGAAATTGTGCGCAAGCAAGGAATGCACCGGAAGAATCAAGGTGTTGGTTTTGAACGAAAGTTCAATGCAAATGGAGTTGAGTGGGAAGAAGATCAATACCCCAAGACAAAGTTTGTTTCTCAACAAGAGAAGTATGATACTTCTTTCAAGGGGACACAAGCTCAAGATGATCTTCCACCACAAGACTACAAGGAAAAAGGCAAGGACAAGCTTCAAGAGGAAATTGACGCATTTGAAGAAGCTCCTAAGACCTTAGTAAAGTGGATTCCCAAGACTACTTCAAGTTCCACTTCATCAAGTACGACTACAACTCCAAGGATTCCCATCAAGATGGTGTGGATCCAAAAGAAGAAGAACTAGAGAGTTCTTGAGGGTGACTCCGCCAACATACTTCACTCTTATCATTTTGGCAAGAACAAGTGCAATCAACTTCCACATCTTGCACTAGTTCAAGGAGTCACAAACCCTCTTGTTGGTAAGAAAAGGGACAAGGTAACCTAAAAGTTTTCGTGGACATCATATTTTGTGTGCATCACTCTATGTCTATGGATATCCTTGTTTGTTCCTTGTGGGACTAACCCATGTAGGTATTGAAAGTGCAATTCACTCAAATGGATAGCTCCAAGTGATCTACATCAACATTGAGCATCCACATCTTCAACATCTACATGAAGTCATCATCGACAAAACCCAAGGTTAGTTCATCCCTCTTAGGGGGGATATCACATCTAGGGGGAGCTTTACTCTAAGACTTGAGCTAAAGCAACTCTAAAGATGTGAACACAACAATGCTTTATGTAAAAGTGGTAACCCCACTTGAGCTTAAACGATGAGTATGACCTATGATCAAGTGCTCTCACTTGACTCCTAAGTCAATATACTCATATATAGATGACCTTGTCATCGCAAATTGCTTGATAGATGCTAGAATTGGTTGTGCATGCATTTTCACATATTTGATTTGCCATCTTATTGTGTGAGCATGCTGGTTGCATATTTTACTCATTCGAGGACATCCACTTGTTGTTTTGATTGTTTGGTTTTATTTTCTTTTTGCCAAGTGGATGGACAAGAATGCCTAAGTACCTCCTCTAGCTATCTATGATTTTCTCGTCTCAAACTCTATTCATGCTGCATCACAAAATTTGATCAAGTCAGATTCGAACCACTCTGTGTGAGGAGCGCTCGGAGTCCCCGATTCGTCATAGACTTAAACTTCCAAAACCTCTTTATGATTCTCGGTCTGACCGATCCCCCACTTTCGGTCCTACCAAGATCATTAAGTTGATCTAGGTTTTCGATCTCGGTGCAACCGATTTGAACATTTCGGTCACACCGAGTTTCAGTAACTGCACGCAGTTATGAATCTTGGTGTCACCGAGTTGTTCCACTCGGTCACACCGACAGGGTCGGGCTATATATAGTCACGGGCAATTTCTCTGAACCCCTTCACCCGCGCGATAGCCTGCTCTGCCAACGTGGTCTCCGGATCGTCTTCTCGTTGCCAGCCGCCTCTAGTCGCTGGTCTCCGTCGCCATCAATGGGAATTCTGCCCCGCCGTTGCCGCCGTAGCGAGTCTCCGCCGAACTAGGGTATGGACTCGATCGCAGTGCTATTCCCCATCCGATTCCTAGCACATTGTGTTCTTCATGATTCTTGCCACGATTGAAACACTCCCATCTAGTCAATACGCCCGTAGATTAGCTTTGATTCGAAAATTTTAGGGTTAGGTTTCCGCCGAAACCATCTCGGACCCACCGAGTTGAAAAACTCGGTCCCACCGATTTGGCTTATGCCATTGCACAAGTGAGACTCGGTCTGACCGAGAATTACTTATCGGTGTGACCGATTTTGGAACTCTGTGAAACCCTAGCAGTCTCGGTGCCACCAAACTGTGACTCGGTCCTACCGAGTTCACTAGTTTAGGTTCCAAAACTGCTTCGGTATCACCGAGTTTGAAAATCGGTAGATCCGAGATGATTTCAGTGGGAAACTAAAACTAAGTTTTTGGATCATTCTCTTGCAAAAATCTCTGCATTTTGTGATGCTCATCTTTTCTACCTCATCTATAACCTATTCACAGGGTCAGCAGTCAGAGCTTGCAGCATGTCTGATCAAAGCGACAGCCAGAACATGTCAGAGCAGCAGGTGCACATGAGTGAGGGCACTAGTCCCTCCAGCTCTTCAGATGAGGGTAGCAGGAGCACCCCTAGCAACTTGCCAAAAGCTGCCACCAGACAGAGGAAGAAGAGAACTTCTGATTCCAAAGATGAAGATTATGTGGCAGAGGAAGAGGCCACATCAAAGAGAGTTGAGCCAGCTCAAGGCACAAAGCCAGGGCTGAAAATCAAAAGGCCAGCAGGCAGGCAGCCCATGTCAAAGACAAGAGCCTCAACTGAAAAGCCTGAACCCAAAGAGCCAGTTGCTGCTGAGGGAAAGAAAAGAAAGGAAAGGGTCAAGAAGACCGTAGCCAGAGTGCTAGGAAAGGCTTCCATCATGGAAGAGTAAGAGGAAGAAGAGGTAGCTGCACCAGCACCCAAGCCACCCAAGCTGATGGGTGATGCCATAAGATCAGGGGCTACTGCATCTAAGCCCAAAGCTGCCTCCAAGCCAAAACCAAAGAGGAATATAAGGAGCATTCCTGCAGCTGAGAAGAACAAGGCCCCAGTGCCTAAGACTGTTGCTGAAGAAGAGGATGAAGAGCAAGTTCTGAGAAAGCTCAAGTCCAAGATCCCAGACCACAACGATGCGCATCCTGTGGCTGAGGACATGAAGCTCAGGAGAGATTCAGGGCTGAGGAAGTGGAGAGAAGCAGACCCGTATGCTTCATGGAGGAGGACTGCTGTTGACTACAGGTTCCACACTAAGGAACGACAGGACTTCTATGAGACAGTACTGCTTGATAAGAAGCCAATAGTCTGTGATATGAGATGGGTTGACTGGCAGTACATCAAGGACAATGAGGAGCACTATCCTGGAGTGCAAGACAGCTTCATAGCTTGTGGAGTAGCTGACTTTGTTGGGCAGAAGCTCACAAAGTGGAATGAGGAGCTTATAATGCAGTTCTACTCCACAACACATTTTTATTCAGATGGGAGGATCACATGGATGTCTGAGGGTACAAGGTACCAATCCACAGTTGCTGAGTGGGCACAGATCATTAATGCCCCAGAGGAGCATGATGATGACTTGGACATATATGCCAAGAATAAGATGGACCATAACTCTATGTCCAACATGTACAAGGAAATTCCCAATGAAGCTCTTGACACCTTCAAATTTGGGTCTGTGCACTATCTTCTGTCAGGGCTGCCGACAATCAATTGGATATTGAGGCACACTCTCTTGCCCAAGTCTGGAGATCACAAGATGATCAGAGGCCATGCTATCAACTTGCTACATGTATTTGATGTGCCTCAAAAGTTTAAGGTGATGAGCCTCATAGTGGAAACTATCAAAAGGACTGCAGCAGATCAGAAGAGGAGTTGCGGATATGCCCCTCAGATCCAGGAGCTCATTAACTCCAAGATGCGCACGGGCATATATTTATTGGACAAGGAACACCTGCCCATCCATCCAGACTTTGAGGACAATCAAGTTGTCATGACTGAGAACGAGCCATCATCTGCCCAAGCATACACAAAGAAGGAGAAGGCAAGGAAGGAGAAAGCTGCCAAGATGCCAACTCAAGAGGAGGCATCTGAGTATTTCTTGAAGACCAAACAAGAGCAGCTTGGTTACCTGATTGCATCCACCCTGCGGATTGAGCAAGGACTAGCCACCCTAACTCAAAACCAGGCAAGCCTAGAGAGAATCATGGAACAAAAGTTCTGTGACTTGGATGTCAAGGTAACGGAGATTCAGACTGCAGTGGAGCAGCTCCAAGATGATATGCAGGAGAGGAGAGGCAGGACTACCACTCATGCCTTTGCCAGGGTGCCACGAGGTTCGAGGTCGTCTGCCGTGCCAGTTGCTGACACAAGAGCCACCACCTCAGCACCAGCTACAGCCTCAGTTCCACCATCTCCAGCATCTACTTCAGCTCCAACTCCAGCGTCTACTTTAGCGTCTATAGAAGCCTTCGTCCTTGGAGTGATCCGGACTCCACCACCACCAGAAGATCTAGCCTGAGCGTCGATCTAGTACTATGCATTTTCTAGGAACTTTTTGGTAACTTGTTGCCAAAGGGGGAGAAAAAATGTATAGATCATAGGCTTCGAGAGAGAGAGAGTGTTGCTTTTCTCTCTTGCTTTATTTGGTGGTTTTTCAAACTTGTTTGCTTTTGAGTGCTTGAGATACTACGTCATTATTTGTGAGACATTGATGATCATGTGTTTGATCATAAGCTACACTTAATGCTTGCTTAATGCTATTCTTATCTATCTTATGTGATCTTTCACTATTCTTGGTGATGAGTGCATGTATTTCATTCTTATCATTTTAAGCGCTCCACCAAGATGTATGTGACATGGAAGAGTAACCCATGACTCTAACTCCTTGTGCATTTGCAGTCCAAAGCAAATTTTAAATATGCACAAATTTAGGGGGAGCTCTTACTTATCACATACTTCTCAAAGCGACGATATATTTCATGCTTATTATCATTTGTCGAAGCTTTGATCTATATGTTGTCATCAATTACCAAAAAGGGGGAGATTGAAAGTGCAACTATCCCTAGGTGGTTTTGGTAATTCATAACAACATATAGCTCATTGAGCTAATGCTATTCCAAGATGATTATTTTAGGAAAGCTCAATGATTGGCATGGCATGGATGTGAAAGTGGAACCCTCAAAATGCTAAGGAAAAAGGATTGGCTCAAGCTCAAAAGCTCAAGACTCTTCATTTTATATTTTAGTGATCCAAGATCACATTGAGTCTTTAGGAAAAGCCAATACTATCAAGAAGGGATGATGTGTTGCTTAATGAGCCTCTTGCTTCATGTGCTTAGTGATATGCTCCAAAAACCCTCAACTACTTTCCCATATCCACATATGACCTAAACCCTAAGCCAAACTCGGTCCTACCGATTCTTCCTATCCGGCGCCACCGAGTTTCACTTGTCATTAGCCACTGCCAAACCCTAGCAATTCGGTTCTACCAATAGGGATCTCGGTCTCACCGAGATGGGATTACAAACTCTCTGTTTCGCTTTCGTAACTTTTCGCTCTCACCGAAAGAGCGAATCGGTCCCACCGAGATTGCAATGTAAATTCAGTGTTTCCCCTTTGTAACTTTTCGGTCTCACTGAAAGAGCAAATCGGTCCCACCGAGTTTGCCTGACCAACTCTCTAGTTAGCTAATTACCAAATTCGGTCTCACTGAGTTTGTGTAATCGGTCTCACCGAGATTACGTTATGCCCAAACCCTAACCATATCGGTCCTACCGAGTTGCATGTCAGTCCCACCGAAAATCTCTAACGGTCACTAGGTTTACATTTTTGGTCCGACCGAGTTTGTTGATTCGGTCCCACCGAGATTGAAAAACTGTGTGTAATGGTTGGATTTTGTGTGGAGGCTATATATACCCCTCCACCTCCTCTTCATTCGAAGAGAGAGCCATTAGAACACATACACCATTCCAACTCGTATGTTCTGCGAGAGAACCACCTACTCATGTGTTGAGACCAAGATATTCCATTCCTACCATATGAATCTTGATCTCTAGCCTTCCCAAGTTGCTTTCCACTCAAATCTTCTTTCCACCAAATCCAAATCCTATGAGAGAGAGTTGAGTGTTGGGGAGACTATCATTTGAAGCACAAGAGCAAGGAGTTCATTACCTACACACCATTTGTTACTTCTTGGAGAGTGGTGTCTCCTAGATTGGCTAGGTGTCACTTGGGAGCCTCCGACAAGATTGTGGAGTTGAACCAAGGAGTTTGTAAGGGCAAGGAGATCGCCTACTTCATGAAGATCTACCGCTAGTGAGGCAAGTCCTGTGTGGGCGATGACCATGGTGGGA
Source organism: Triticum aestivum (assembly GCF_018294505.1). Taxonomy (NCBI): domain Eukaryota; kingdom Viridiplantae; phylum Streptophyta; class Magnoliopsida; order Poales; family Poaceae; genus Triticum; species Triticum aestivum. Next base: position 103,090,319 of record NC_057797.1, read on the forward strand.
TAGACAAGGTTGCTTCTTTGTGGACCCTTTGTGGGTGGTTGCTTCTTCGTGGACCCTTCGTGGGTGGAGCCCTGTGTGGACTCGCGCAACCATTACCCTTTGTGGGTGGATCCCTGTGTGGACTCTCGCAACCGTTACCCTTTTTGGGTTGAAGTCTCCATCAACGTGGATGTAGGATAGCACCACCTATCCGAACCACGGGAAAAACATCCGTGTCTCCAATTGCGTTTGAATTCTCCAAACCCTTCCCTTTACATTCTTGCAAGTTGCATGCTTTACTTTCCGCTGCCAATATACTCTTTGCATGCTTGCTTGAATTATGTGATGATTGCTTGACTTTTCCTAAGATAGCTAAAATCTGCCAAGAACTAAAATTGGGAAAAGGTTAAGCTTTTATTTGGTCAAGTAGTCTAATCACCCCCCTCTAGACATACTTTCGATCCTACACTATGCTCAATTCTGTCAATTGCTCAACAGTAATTTGTTCACCCACCGTAGAATACTTATGCTCTTGAGAGAAGCCACTAGTGAAACCTATGGCCCCGGGTCTATTCTCATCATATCAATCTCCATCACTTTAATCTTGCTTTGATTTTTTACTTTGCTTTTACTTTTTACTTTGCATCTTTATACCAAAAATACCAAAAATATTATATCTATCAGATCTCACTCTCGTAAGTGACCGTGAAGGGATTGACAACCCCTAATCACGTTGGTTGCGAGTAGCTATCGCTTTGTGCAGGTACGAGGGACTTGAGCGTGGCCTCCTAATGGATTGATACCTTGGTTCTCAAAAACCGAGGGAAATACTTACGCTACTCTGTTGCATCATCCCTTCCTCTTCGGGGAAAACCAACGCAAGCTCAAGACATAGCAAGAAGGATTTCTGGCGCCGTTGCCGGGGAGTCTACGCAAAAGTCAACATACCAAGTACCCATCACAATCCCTATCTCTCGCATTACATTATTTGCCATTTGCCTCTCGTTTTCCTCTCCCCTACTTCACCGTTGACGTTTTATTCACCCTCTCTCTCTCTCTCTCTCTCTGTCCTTCCTCTCTATTTGCCTCTTTTCCCTCGCCATGTCATAACCAAAAAGAGTTGGGGGTTCTCTCCCAAGTTCTAGTGCTTTAGACAATCCTGCTATCTTATCTAAACTCATAAATAGGAATGCTATAGAACAACTTGCCGGAGTTATCAATGAGAACCTTAGTAATTTTGATGAAGATGATTCTGGAATTTTTCGTTACTTACTTGATGAATCTTTGAAAGATGCTTGGGATAGGCTGTTAAGGATCCGGGCTAGCTATGTACCCCAATATCAAATTGAGGTTTACTTAAAAAGCTTTTATGTTGGGCTACCCGCTTCGTTCAAACAAGTTTTAGATTCTATTTTCGAAGGAGGTTTCCTTGAAGGGGACCCCATAGATACCTATGAGAGGATGAAAACTATATTTGGGCACCCCATTAATGAGAAAGCTGAAATCACATATCTCTTGCTTTCTTACCAAAATGAATCTATTAAAGAGATAAAAGCTAGCCTAGCTGCCAATTTCCGCAACATTCTTAATCTTTCTTCTACCATTAATGGACATGTACTTTTTCAAAATAGAAATATTAATTCCATAGATAACAACTTTGCTCTTTTTCTCTGTAAAACCAAGAATGGCAATACCTAGATCTATCCTCGCTTTTATGCCTAGCTAGGGGTGTTAAACGATAGCGCTTGTTGGGAGGCAACCCAATTTTATTTTTATTCCTTGCTTTTTGCTCCTGATTAGTAATAAACAAATTATTTAGCCTATGTTTTGGTTGTGTTTTTTTGTTTAATTAGTGTGGGTTCCAAGTAGAACCGTTGGGAAGACTTGGGGAAAGTCTTGTTGAACTTGCTGTAAAAAACAGAAACTTTAGCTCTCACGAGAACTGCTGTAATTTTTATTTGAAGAGTGATATTTAGTTAATTCTTTTTGAATATGATTAATATATAAATTCCTCACGTCCATCAATTTATTTTAGAATTTTTGGGGTTCCAGATCTTGCGCTAGCTACAGATTACTACAGACTGTTCTGTTTTTGACAGATTCTGTTTTTCGTGTGTTGTTTGCTTATTTTGATGAATCTATGGCTAGTAAATTAGTTTATAATCCATAGAGAAGTTGGAATACAGTAGGTTTAACATCTATATAATAAATAATGAGTTCATTACAGTACCTTGAAGTGGTCTTTTGTTTTCTTTCGCTAACGGAGCTCACGAGTTTTCTATTTTGAGTTTTGTGTTGTGAAGTTTTCAAGTTTTGGGTGAATTCTTTTGATGGATCATGGAACAAGGAGTGGCAAGAGACTAAGCTTGGGGACGACCATGGCACCCCCAAGATAATCCAAGGACACCAAAAAGTCAAAGCTTGGGGATGCCCCGGAAGGCATCCCCTTTTTCGTCCACTTCCATCGGTAATTTACTTGGAGCTATATTTTTATTCACCAACATGATATGTGTTTTGCTTGGAGCGTCTTGTATTATTTGTGTCTTTGTGTCTTAGTATTCCACAATCATCCTTGATGTACACACCTTTTGAGAGAGCCATACATGAATTAAAATTTGATAGAATACTCTATGTGCTTCACTTATATCTTTTGAGCGTTATAATTTTGCTCTATGTGCTTCACTTAGATCTTTTAGAGCACGGTGGTGGATTTGTTTTAAAGAAACTATTGATCTCTCATGCTTCACTTAAATTATTTTGAGAGTCTCTTAATAGCATGGTAATTTTCTTAATAATAATATGCTTGGTATTCAAGATTTGTGAAACTTTCTTTTGAGTGTGTTGAATACTAAGAAAAGATTGAAGCATGATAATTGTTTTGAGATATGGAGGTGGTAATATTAGAAGTCATGCTAGTTGAGTAGTTATGAATTTAAAGAATACTTGTGTTAAAGTTTGTGATTCCCGTAGCATGCACGTATGGTGAACCGTTATGTGATCAAGTCGGAGCATGACTTATTTATTGATTGTCTTCCTTATGAGTGGCGGTCGGGGACGAGCGATGGTATTTTCCTACCAATCTATCCCCCTAGGAGCATGCGTGTAATACTTTGCTTTGATAACTTCTAGATGTTTGCAATAAGTATATGAGTTCTTTATAACTAATGTTGAGTCCATGGATCATACGCACTCTCACCCTTCCACCTTTGCTAGCTTCTCTAATACCGCGCACCTTTCGCCGGTATCATACACCTACCATATACCTTCCTCAAAACAGCCACCATACCTACCTATTATGGCATTTCCATAGCCATTCCGAGATATATGGCCATGCAACTTTCCACCATCTAGTTCATCATGACACATTCATCATTGTCATATTGCATATCCCGGTACACCGCCGGAGGCATTCATATAGAGTCATATTTTGTTCTAAGTATTGAGTTGTAAGAAAAATAAAAGTGTGATGACCATCATTATTAGAGCATTGTCCCAGTGACGAAAGAATGGTGGAGACTATGATTCCCCCATAAGTAGGGATGAGACTCCAGACGAAAAATAAAATAAACAATAAAAAAAGAGGCCAAAGAAGCCCAAATAAAAAGAGGCCATAAAAAAAGAGAAAAGGCCCAAATAAAAAAATGATGAGAGAAAAATAGAGAAGGGACAATGTTACTATCCTCTTACCACACTTGTGCTTCAAAGTAGCACCATGATCTTCATAGTAGAGAGTCTCTCATGTTATCACTTTCATATACTAGTGGGAATTTTACATTATAGAACTTGGCTTGTATATTCCATTGATGGGCTTCCTCAAATTGCCCTAGGTCTTCATGAGCAAGCAAGTTGGATGCACACCCACTTAGTTTCTTTTTGAGCTTTCATATACTTATAGCTCTAGTGCATCCGTTGCATGGCAATCCCTACTCACTCACATTGATATCTATTGATGGGCATCTCCATACCCCGTCGATATGCCTAGTTGATGTGAGACTATCTTCTCCTTTTTGTCTTCTCCACAACCACCATTCTATTCCACCTATATTGCTATATCCATGGCTCACGCTCATGTATTGCGTGAAGATTGAAAAAGTTAGAGTATGAAACAATTGCTTGGCTTGTCATCGGGGTTGTGCATGATTTAAATACTTTGTGTGGTGAAGATAGAGCATAGCCAGACTATACGATTTTGTAGGGATAACTTTCTTTGGCCATGTTATTTTGAGAAGACATAACTGCTTTGTTAGTATGCTTGAAGTATTATTATTTTTATGTCAATATGAACTTTTCTCTTGATCTTTCGAATCTGAATATTCATATCACAATTAAGAAGATTTGCATTGAAATTATGCCAAGTAGCACTCCACATCAAAAATTCTTTTTTTATCATTTACCTACTCGAGGACGAGCAGGAATTAAGCTTGGGGATGCCTGATACGTCTCCAATGTATCTATAATTTTTGGTTGCTCCATGCTATATTATCTACTGTTTTGGACTATATTGGGCTTTATTTTCAACTTTTATATTATTTTTGGGACTAACCTATTAACCGGAGGCCCAGCCTAGAATTGCTGTTTTTTTCCTATTTCAGTGTTTCGAAGAAACGGAATATCAAACGGAGTCCAAACAGAATAAAACATTTGGAAACGTGATTTTCTCACCGAACTTGATCCAGGAGACTTGGACCCTGCTCCAAGGAACAAAAGAGGCGGTCACGAGGGTGTGGGCGCACCCCCTGCCTCATGGGCCCCTCGGTACTCCTCCGGCGTACTCCTTCCTCCTATATATACACACGTACCCCCAAACAATCAGAACAGGAGCCAAAAACCTAATTCCACCGCCGCAACTTTCTGTATCCACGAGATCCCATCTTGGGGCCTGTTTCGGAGCTCCGCCGGAAGAGGGCCATCATCACGGAGGGCTTCTACATCATCATAGCCTCTCCGATGAAGTGTGAGTAGTTTACCTCAGACCTTCGGGTCCATAGTTAGTAGCTAGATGGCTTCTTCTCTCTTTTTGGATCTCAATACAAAGTTCTCCCCCTCTCTTGTGGAGATCTATTCGATGTAATCTTCTTTTTGCGGTGTGTTTGTTGAGACCGATGAATTGTGGGTTTATGATCAAGTCTATCTATGAATAATATTTGAATCTTCTCTGAATTCTTTTATGTATGATTGGTTATCTTTGCAAGTCTCTTCGAATTATTCGTTTGGTTTGGCCAACTAGATTGGTAGTTCTTGCCATGGGAGAAGTGCTTAGCTTTGGGTTCGATCTTGCGGTGTCCTTTCCCAGTGACAGAAGGGGCAGAAAGACACGTATTGCATCGTTGCCTCGAGGATACCAAGATGGGGTTTATTTCATATTGCATGAATGTATCTCTCTACATCATGTCATCTTGGTTAAGGCGTTACTCTATTTTTAACTTAATACTCTAGATGCATGCTGGATAGTGGTCGATGAGTGGAGTAATAGTAGTAGATGCAAAATCGTTTCGGTCTACTTGTCACGGACATGATGCCTATATACATGATCATGCCTAGATATTCTCATAACTATGCTCAATTCTGTCAATTTCTCAACAGTAATTTGTTCACCCACCGTAGAATACTTATGCTCTTGAGAGAAGCCACTAGTGAAACCTATGGCCCCCGGGTCTATTCTCATCATATCAATCTCCATCACTTTAATATTGCTTTGATTTTTTACTTTGCTTTTACTTTTTACTTTGCATCTTTATACCAAAAATACCAAAAATATTATATCTATCAGATCTCACTCTCGTAAGTGACCGTGAAGGGATTGACAACCCCTAATCACGTTGGTTGCGAGTAGCTGTCGCTTTGTGCAGGTACGAGGGACTTGAGCGTGGCCTCCTAATGGATTGATACCTTGGTTCTCAAAAACCGAGGGAAATACTTCCGCTACTCTGCTGCATCATCCCTTCCTCTTCGGGGAAAACCAACACAAGCTCAAGACGTAGCAAGGACACATAAAGGAGGAGATTGAAGGTGTGTGCCTGTATGTTGTAGGCAGGCATCGATGGAGAGGTTTATCGATCGGTGTGTGTCGGAAAGGAGTTGTGGAGACTCTGGGAGAACGACCTAAATAAAAAAATGAATGTGCCCGGTGGATAGAATGCCGAGGGAGGGGGAGGGCGAGGAGGGCGTGTGCATGCACGAGAGAAAGTTAGTGGTAGCTACAAAGGTTAGAGGATTGTGTGGGTGTAAGAGACTAACAAAGATCATAATTTGATATGAAAGCGGATTCATATATTTGAATAGGAGATCATAGTGTTTTAATCATTGCATGCATGAATATAGTAGTGATACACGTGTTGTGCACATGTTATACCATAATGTGATAATGATTGGCGTTTGCAACTCACAGCTAAATGCCGAACAATCTAAACCATACTATACATCAAAAAATCTCTCATTTTATTTGAATTTGTGATAATGTGTGGCGTTTGCAGCTTACAACTAAATATCAAACAATCTAAACAATACTATATATCGAACATTCTCACATTTTATTTGAATTTGTGGTAATGTGTGGTGTTTGCCACTCACATCTAAATACTTGTAGGCGTAGGGGGCGGGGCACCATACATAATGTGATAAACACATTATACATATGAGACATGGTTTAGATTATGAAGATCTAGCTAGAGCTAGAAATGTAATGTGATTTGAAATCAAAATAAAGTGGATTCAAAAAATCTAGTTCGAGTTCATATAGTACACATAGTTCATATGTAACTCGAGACTAATCATGTGGTGTGCTGTGAAGATAATACACAAACGATGGTTTAACTTGACAATAATGATGATTGTAGATCTTATTAAAACAGAGAAACAAATTCAAATGATTTGACTTCACAACGATCATTACTGTAGATCTTATTCAAATAGAGAAATGAATTCAAATTTAGTTCATATTGAAGTGGTAGTATATACGTTTGGAATGCACTAAAACGTTCATTTGAGTAGTAGGTTGCATGCATTATACACGTAGCGAAATATTTTAATTGAACATAACATGAATTCATAGTTTTGAATAACATTTGTAGTGCGCATTGATTTGGTACAGTACACGTTAGGCTTGTTCGGAAATTTCAACCCGCGCCTTGTTAGCCCGAAATATTTAAGATATATCTTTGTCTTGTTGTGCTCCGACAACTCCCTCCATCTCAACCCGCGCCTTGCTATTCCGAAATTACAACGCGCGTGAAAACTCCCACCTCCTGTGAAATCCCGACACGTGAAATGCCCGTGGTACCCCTGAACCGAAAGAACCGCCTCAAATCGATGGGGGTACTTTCGTAACTTACCCCACATTTCGGACAAGCGCGTCTCTAAGCCATGGTTCCCCACTGCCATCCCATTTGCCCACCCATTCATACATCGAGGCCGCGAAAACCTGCGACGAAACCCCACACCCTACTCCGTCCGCCACCCAGCCGAAGCCTCTTCCCCGACGATGTCGTCCACAGCAACACCTCGACGTCCCTCATCCACCATATCGGATGAGGATCCATCGTCGATCTCATCGTGCCGCCAGTTCAGCCACCCCGTCCACCACCTCCAAGGAGCTGCCCCGACGTTCCCCTCGTCTTTCGCGCCACCTCCATTCCCACACCGCTGTCTTCACCTGCACCACCGGAAGAGCATCATCATCACCGTTTCCTCGGATGAAGCTGCGGCCTAATCGGCGCCACCAAACAGGTTGTACACTAATCGCTGCATTTTCTTCTTGATTCGATCTCTCGGTGCTGCCGGCGCTCGGTCCCGAGCCGACACGGCGCGGCTCCATCCACGGCAGCGTTGCCGACCACTTCCTCCACGACGTTGCTCCCTCGGCGGCGACGTCCACATCAATAGGAGCTGCTACTGCTTTAGCTCTCGCTCGCGCTGCTGCTCTGCTCTTGCTCTTAGTCCCCTGCCTGGTCTGCTCTTGCAATTGCTCTTGCTCGCGCTGGTGCTCTCGCTCTTGCTTGTGATGCTGCTCCGATTTAGCTACACTTCAGTCAACTGAATCGACCTGTGGGTCAGTCGATTTTTAGGGGGGGGGCTCGCCGGGGTGAAGGAAGAACCAGCCGCAACGGGGAGAGGGGCTCACTGGAGAGGTACCCCACTATCTATCTTAGGATTTAGGATGGGGGCGGTGGTCGCCGGCGGTGGCGGGGCGTTGGCGGGGCGGTGGCGTGGGGATCGCCGGAGAAAAAACTCGGCAGGGGGGGGGGGCTAGAGGGATGGCCGGGGAGGCGGCGGATCGGCGGTGGGGAGTGTTTTCGGGGCGGGCGGGGCGGCGCACTGCCGGCCGCGGGCGGTGGGGGGCTGCTGTTTGGCCGGTGGTGGCTGGCGGCTCAGGGGGGTGGAGGTTGAAGATGAACCGCAGGCCCTTGATTTCGTATCCAACGGCTGCAAAATCGACCGACCAGAGATGAAAAAGTTAGTTGACCGACGTGTAGCCTCACCTTGCGAGTGCATTCAGTTTTGACAGCAAAATTCAGTTTCGACAGTTAAGTTCAGTTTCGATAGTTAAGTTCAGTTTCGACAGTTAAGTTCAGAGATGAGTGGCTGATGTATTTTACATCTAGCACTTTGTGGTTATGTATTTTGCGTCATGTATTGGAGATGCTATTAGAATTCCACTCAGGTTAACGTTGTTCGTTGTCTCTCTTGTCCTGCTTCAGCCTCAGCGTCGTACAACTCACCGGAGCTGCTCCAACAACGAAACCCTCCATCACAGCGGAGTAGTACCTCGGGCTCCATCTCTAGACGCCTAAGATCTTCTTCCCCTCCTTCGACAGCAAAGTCAGCGAGAGCATCCTCACCGGCCAACCCAATCACGCTGAGATCGACATGGCTTCGCCAAAGAGGTTGTACACTTGTTGCATCTCTTTTTTACTCTACATGTTATATATATTGTCCACCGAGCACACAGATTTGTTCCTTTAGTGTCTCCTTGAAAGAAAAACGTAGGAATTTTAATTTTCACTTGTCCTCCTTTTCAAATTCCTATTCATGAAGCACAAGACCAAGAGATAGTAGCATAATAGCATTATAACCATACATTTTCTTGTGGTTTTACTTAATCTCACCATGCTTCTTTTGCATCCTGTGATCTTCCAACTGTTGTGAACCAAACACCCAGATTGGCAGAAATCCCATGTTTTTAAATTCTCTGTTTTGCACGTGCATTCCTATCCTAGTCATGTCTATTTCCTATCCCTGCATTGTTGGAATCCTCCAATTCAAACGAGCCCTTATAGAATTACTTCTCTTACAGATGGTTGTCAAAGAAAACCTTGCGTGGTTTGTCCCGCTCCTGCTGCGCCATCGTCCACCCCGACTCAGCTGCTCCAACGACAGAAGGGTCCAGCACAGCAGGGATCCGGCCTCCAGACTATCTTTTGCCGCCTTAGATCTTCTTCCACGTCGCTGGCAGCCATGAAAACTGCATTACCATCATCAACCAAGCAGATGACCTCGAGGACTACACGAGTCCGCAAGAGAGGTCGCACTCTTTCATGTCTTCTTACGTTATGCATCGCTTAATATTACATGCTACTTTATCGTCCTGTTCACCGATTAGACTCTGAGTCAGCTCCAAACTAATGGTCAAACATGAGTTTTTAAATGGTTGTGGGGTACATATCGGGGCCGCTATCAATAGTATCTATCTACTATCTGGTTAATCTCCGGTGTCTACTATGAGTTTCATGTTGGGTGGGAAACAAACAGTAAAGAAGCCATTAACTGTATTTTTAACTGAAGCCATTATCTGCCTGCTATTATTGGTTTTGGGTCTATCCACAGGTTGCTACCATCACTCTGAATTTCTGCATGCACTCTTTACATAATCTCACTATGTTTTATTCCTATGCATGACAGTTATTGTAAACAATGGAACTGAACATGTAGAGCAAAAGAGACGAGCCTTGTGTGGCAATAAAATTTCATGCAGACGTTGCTCCATGGTAGGCGCAAAGGTAGCCCCCCTCCACACATTTCGGATTGTAATCAAGAGGAAGATATCTGTTCTGAGGGGGATTCAGAAGGAGAAGACAACTCCTATTTACCCCCTGAGGTGTTCGCTCTAACTTGGCATGCTGATGTTGGTTATATCATGCATATGGTGTCTTGCATTTCTTACTTTATACATCAAATATGTCATCTGCTTAGTTTAGACATCCTTTGTGCGAATGCCATCTGTTTAGTTTATCCATCGTTTATGTGAATTATGCAACGCCATCTTGTTTAGCCAGGCATCATATATGTGAATTTTGCAATGCCATCCTGCTTAGCCAGTCATCTTATATGTAAATTATATTAGGCCATCCTTTTTTTTCATTATGTATTACATTTGTCAACAATGTTAGTACATTCAACTGCTCTTCGTGTGTATCGGCCATTTGACACGGTGATGGCAAATTCTGGAGTGAAAACAAGGTCTTCAGAGCAGACTATGCTATCTGACGAAGCACATATCTCGCTGGTTACGGATAGCTCCTTAGAGGAGGATTCAGAGACAGATGACCAGTCCTATTCCCCCCGAGGTGTATGCTCTAACTTGGCAGGGTTATGTTGCTCATATCATGCGTATGGTGTCTCGCATTGCTATGTCATTTGATTAATTTAGACATGCTTTGTGTGAATGCCACCTGTTCAGTGTCTAATTACCATATATGTGAATTATGCATTGCCATCTTGTTGCAAGACATTATATATGTGAATTATACAATGCTATCTTGTTGCAAAGGCATTATATATGTGAATTATGCAATGCCATGCTATTTAGCCAATCATCATGTATGTGAATTATATCATGCTATCATTTTTTTGTATTATGTGTTCCATTTGTCGACAATGTTTGTATATTCAACTACTCTTGTTGTGCATCAGCCATTTGAAGCGGTGATGGAAGTATCTGGAGTGAAAACAAGGTATTCAGAGCAGACAATGCTACGTGCTAAAGCAGACATCTTGCTGGTTACAGAGAGCTCCTCAGAGGAGGATTCAGAGACTGATGACCAGTCCTATTTCCCCCTTGAGGTCTATGCTCAAAATTGGCAGGGTTATATTACCCATGTCATGCATGTTGTCTTGCATTGCTTAGTTTTTACATCATATATGGATTGCCATCTGCTTACTTGCTTACTATATAAATCATATATTTGAATTATATCATGCCATGATGTTTACATAGTACATACACATCATCTATCTGAATTATGGCATGGCAACCCATTTAATAAAGACATCATATAGTTATATCATCTCATCCTGTTTAGTGTTTACAATCATCATATTTTGAATTATGGCATGCTATCCATGAATGTATGTGAATTATGGCATGCCAACCTATTTAATAAACACATTATATAGTTATGTCATGTCATCCTATTTACATAGTCTCATATTTTGAACTATGTCTTTCCATGTTTTTTAGTTAGCCATCATAATGTGAAATTGTGTCATGCTATCCTGTTTAGTTAGCCATCATATATGTGAATTTGTGTCATGCTATCCTGTTTGGTTAGACAACATAAATATGAATTATTTCATGCCCTCTTTTATTCCCCACTATCCATTGCACCTGTCTATCATACAATGTCTATACTTTCAATTACTTTTCTTGTTTATCAGCCATTTGAATTGGAGAGAGTGATGGTAGTATCTAAGGGAGTAACAACATGGTCTTCAGAAAAGATAGTGCTACCAGTTGATGCAGATAGAACCACGGTTGTACTTGCCCAAGGACCAGATCCACCACACATAACCCAGACTCCCGCAGATTGTACCCCTACCCAGTTGGACAGAGAACCAACTACACCCCTTCTAACCCCAACCCCGGCAGATAGTAACCCAGTTCTAGTTGACACAGCACCATCTCCACCACAGAGCACCCAAACACGAGCAGTTAGTAAGGGAACTGCAGTGCCCAAAGCACGAGGACCACCACTCCCAATCCCAACTCAACGCTTAAAGGAGAAGAAGATTTGTTCTCAGGTTAGGTTCTGTAGCTATGGTTCATACTCCTTTGCTCTTGCATTACTGTATTTACTCATACCAACTATTTTCAAATTTGAAGGATGGAATTGAAACTCCAATGGCGCAACAGGTATGTTTTAAACCTGTTTCTTTAACTGGTTTGCTGTGGTAACCTGCTCTATGTTGATTTAAGTTTCAATTGAATAAACAATTATGTTCTCATGTCATGCACATTACAAGTGTTGTTATTGCTCTATAGTTACCCACACTTATATTCTGTCTATTCTACTTTGTCTTGAACAAATATTATTTGAACTATGTCTCTATCTTGATTTGGCAACAAAAACTAGAATGATATAGACCATAAAGTGACCATGGTACATAGATATATGTTTGTTTCATGCTGTTATCCTGTCCACTTTACTACTGAACTCATTTACCAAAATGAGTTTGATATACAACATGGTAAACATGTGATGTGTCTGCTTGTTTCTCTTTTAGAATGCGGACAAAATATTGGAGAACAGTACCGCATTATCCAATGGTAAAGGAAGTAATGCATATAAGGTTCAAGATAGTGTGACACCCCTGTTGGTCTCCAAGAAAGCTGATAAAAACTATCTTGATGATAGTGAGGGAACCCAAAAGTCCTGTCTTGATGTAGTGTTCGAGTTACTGGCCACTACTGCTGGCACAAGCTCTTCGAACTCACTGCCTGAATCAGTTCGTCTTCTTGAGTCTCAACTTCAAGTTGAAAGACATCGATCGGATGTGCCGCGACAGGAAGCTGAAGGACTGAGGAAGTCCCTGCAGAATTCAGATGCATATTTTCTGGTGCAACAGCAAGCGCTGGAGGATTTAAGCGCCAAACAAGAGAAAGTTAGGAAGCTTGCTAAGCATCTTGCCAGCATTATGGGTACCCAGGATATTGTTTCTTGAGATCTTCTAAAGTGGTTTCAGTTCTGGATTTGTTTTGCTGCGGCGTTTATTTGCGCTGGTCGCCAACTTTGACAACCAGTGTATATGATATGCTGCTTTGTTCCCTATATTTGCACTGGTGGTGAACTTTAATGCCCAGTGGATGTAATATGTGTAATAGCCGTGATAGCCTAGCGTTAGTTGCTTGCTTATCTATTTCCTTGTTGTCTTATTTATTTGTTTGCTTGTAGTCATTGCAGTTCTTTTTCTGCGGTTAGCTACTGGCTGCAATAACCTATTTTTTAAAACTAGGCCACAATAACCATGGGCTAATATTTACTATAGTGACACTGGGCCTCCTACTGGCCATAGAAACAGTGGGCCTTCTACGGGCCGTAGAAACAATGGGCCTTCTACGGGCCGTAGAAACAATGGGCCTTCTGCGGGCCATATCATCAATGGGCCTTATACGGGCCGTATGATCGATTGGCCAAACATGGGCCAAACAGACCGCATTATGGCCGTAAATGGGCTAGAGTTGGAATCGTCCGTTCATGGGCTGACCATAACGGGCCATCGTTAATAGGCCGTATTTGATGACGCTATGAAAACGGCCCAACGTATTAACGGACCACAAACGGGCGGACTGTAACCATGGGCTGAATTTGGCCCACAAGCAGAAAATGACAGTAACGGGCCGTAAGTAAACGAATGCTGGAAATGAGCCCAAGAATAAATGGGCTCTGAGAAGGCCGAAAGATAACATGGGCTGGAAACGGCCAAACGGAATAACAGGCTGTTAATGGGTATAAAGTGATACACTGTTCATTACGGGCTAGTTTCACCACGGGCCGTTAATGGGTGTAAAGTGATACACTGTTCATTACGGGCCAGTTTCACCACGGGCCGTTAGAGTTACACAGGGCCTCATATGGGACGAAAGATGTCATGGGCCATACATGGGCCAGAAGTGAAAACGGGCTAGAATCATATTGGGTGGCCCAGATGACGCTACTGGGCCTAATTCGGATAGGGCGTAACGGGCCTTGGGTTAGCGGGCTGTAAATGGGCTATATGCGAACATGCCGTTAACAGGCTTTACATGGGCCGGCTCGCCACCTTTATACCAAGTCAAACGGGCCGGCCTTTTCACAGGAATGGGCCTCTGCTGGGCCGTGCCACGTGTCGACGTATCATAGGCGCCTTCTGTCCAATGAGTGGATGACATCTGTCCCAACGATGAGCCGACACGTGTTTCCTCCAGCCAATGATGATTTTACACGTGGAAAATCCCCATTGGTCGGGGCTGTTAACGGGTTATCGGATCCAAAACCCGACCCAATAGCTTAACGGCGTTCCGTTACGGTGGATGCCACGTGTCGGTCGCCCTTGACGAAAGCACTTCTGTGACACGGGATTTATCATCATGGAAGTGGACACTTCCGTGATGATAATTTTGATAATGTCATGGAACACTTCTACGACAGGACATGTATGACTATCTTGATTCTGTCATAAAATCGTCATGGATGTACATGCATGACAGAAAATGTGACCTACTATGACAAACACGTATCATCACGGAAGTGTATTTTTTTGTAGTGTACCTCATCGAGTTCTACATTCCTCCCACTCACTTCTTTCAAGAGAAACTTCTTCTCTAGAATGGATCCATTCTTTAGCAATGAATATCTTGCTTCGGATATGTGATAGAAGGTGTACCCAACAGTTTCCTTTCGGTATCCTAGGAAGACACATTTCTCCGATTTCGGTTCGAGCTTATCATGTTGAAACTTTTTTCACATAAGCATCATAGCCCCACACTTTAAGAAACGACAGCTTAGGTTTCTTGCTAAACCACAGTTCATATGGTTTCGTCTCAATGGATTTAAATGCTACCCTATTTAACGTGAATGCAACTGTCTCTAATGCGTAACTCCAAAACAATAGTGATAAATCGGTAAGAGACATCATAGGTCGCACCATATCTAATAAAGTACAGTTACGAGTTCAGACACACCATTACGCTGTGGTGTTCCAGGTGGCGTGAGTTGCAAAACTATTCGACATTGTTTCAATTGAAGGCCAAACTTGTAACTCAAATATTTCTTCTCCACGACCAGATCGTAGAAACTTTATTTTCTTGTTACAATGATTCTCCACTTCACTATGAAATTCTTTGAACTTTTCAAACGTTTCAGACTTGTGTTTCATTAAGTAGATATACTCATATCTGCTCAAATCATCTGTGAAGGTCAGAAAATAACGATACCCACCGCGAGCCTCAACACTCATTGGACCTGTCACACCCTAGCTAGTTCATGCATTAGAGTGTTGCATCATGTCTACCTTTCCAGAAAACTGAAATGGGGATGACAGAACCCACAACACTGCCCCCTCCGATGGGTTTTATGTAGACCTCGACGTCGATGAGTGACTTGCCACCCAGGTGGTGATTCTGGCCATGGAGGGCCCTATGTAGATAGACAGGCTTCGTCAAGCTTTCTTTCTTTCTAGTGTCTGTACTCAGACTTATTTGCTTCCGCATGTGCTTGTATGCTTGTATGACTTGAGTGTTGGGTCATGTGACCCCTACCTGTATGAACATGTTATGTATGGCTCTCCGGAGCCTTTAAATAAAGTACTTTGAGTTGTAGAGTTTTGTTGTGATGCCATGTTGTATTTACACATATCGAGCATATTGTGTATATGATTGAAATGCTTGGTATGTGTGGGATCCGACAATCTAGTTATTTATCCTTGGCAGCCTCTCTTATGGGGAAATGTAGTCTAGTGCTTCCATGAGCCATAGTAGTCCGCTACAGCCCGGTTCATCGGAGTCCTGCTAGCCCAGCACTACTGCTCAGGACACTTGACTGGCCGGCATGTGTTTCACTTCGTTCCCGTGTGTGTCCCTTCGGGGAAATGTCACGCGGAGACATCCGGAGTCTTGCCTAGCCTGCTACAGCCTGTGTTCCCATAGTCCTGTTAGCCCAGTGCTATAGCTCGGATTCACACGCTGATGACCGACATGCTCGATGTGATTCATGTATGCCTGTCCCCATAGGTTAGTGCCGCTTTGGGTTCACGACTAGCCATGTCGGCCCGGGTTCTCTGTCATATGGATACTAGTGACACTATCATATACGTGAGCCAAAAGGCGCAAACGGTCCTGGGCCATGGTAAGGCGACACCCGTGGGGATACCGTGTGTGAGGCCGCAAAGTGATATGAGGTGTTACCGCCTAGATCGATGTGACTTGGAATCGGGGTCCTAACAGCGTTGGCATCAGAGCCGGACTGCCTGTAGGTTTGTTGAGCCAAACTGGTCGATGTCGCGTCTAGAAATGCTTTAGTTATATGTAGGGGAATTGATTGTGGGAGGGAATGTAAGGCTCTTTTACTCCTTTACCTTATGCCCTCTGATCCGAGTCATTCTCTTCTCATTCTACATGGGTTAAGGACTAGGCTGTCCTCTCTCTATCAGGTTCACGTGTTACTAATCCGTAGTAGCTTATATGATTATTGTTACAAGCCTCAGTTCAGTTTCTACTACTTTTAGTATGTTGTCAGTTGAACCAGAACCTTGATATGATGTTGTTGAGTGGTTTTGCAAACTGTTGTGAATGTCTCAAATCTTTTTTTGAGCATTTACAGCCGTTATGATGTCCGAATTCTCTTAGAAAATTCTAATGCCTATGCATTATTCTGTGCTTTCAGATGGCCACCCGTTCCCAGAACCAAGTGGTTCGTCTGACTCGGTGCCTCGATGTACCTGGTCACATGGCCATGTTGGTTCGAGTGATGGTCGAGACAGGTTATCGATGGTATCCTGAGTATACCATCGAGGAGCAGTTCCGAGACTTCAACCAGAGCCAATACCTTTGTACCGTCAGGATATATCCCTCTTATCCTGGAGCCAGTGAACCCCTCCACTGCTCTTATGGGCTTGGGGGTACTATTGAGATGTCCGTGCAGGACGCAGCTTACTCAATGATGACTATCATTCGAGCCAGAACTGCCTTGCTCCAGAACACCGATTTTCGCTACATGCCAGCCTCACTCCCTGGAGCACAGGGGTACTATCAGGCTTTGTACTATGACTCTACACATGAGGAGTCACTACAACGCACCACTACCGAGATGCTCGAGGACAAGGACCGCGAAAATCGGGCCTTGCGAATGGAGCTCTTCAACTCTCGTTCTGATCACTGGGCCACTTTGACTCGGTTTGCACCTGCTGTGCAGGCGGGATACATGGACATGAGGGACATGTACCCCATACGGTCTGGATTGCCAGATTGTATGGACTGGCGTGATGTGGGAGGCATCACCCCTCCTCGTGGTCCCTGTCTGCCACCGTTTGTGGGACCAAGGCCACATCCGAGTCCCTATGGCCCGCAAGCTCCACAGGACCGTCTGTTCCCAGATGATCATGTTCCGCTTCCAGGTTTTGGTGGTGACTTTTATGAGGATTACTACGGAGCTGTCTGAGCTGGTAGTAGTTTCACTAGCACTGTAATAGTTGTATTCTCCACAGTCCCGCGTGACCCGTGGGATACGACTTGGTGTGTATCACGTTCTGGAGGTGTAGAAAAATAATGTATAGGAGCTTGGAATGCCTCCGATGAGATGTAACGTCTTTCACCGTAGTTGTACTCTAGCCTAGGCTTGTACTAAACTATGTACGGTGTGTATGACTGATGGTATATATATGGCAGTTTCTATATTACCATGTCGTGCAATGAACATCTCAGCATTCCATGTTATCCATTACATTCTGCACTTCCTTGCCAAGATTGTGCCATCCTTGTCTAAACCATTGTCTTGTTTTTCCTAGGATGGTCAACACCCGCGGCAACCCTGCTGCCCCGGAGCAGGGGGAAGCCAGTGCAGCTAGGGATGAGAATCTGCCTCACCCGCCTTCTCTGGCCGAAGTTATGCTGGAGGCAGAAAGAAACAAGCGTGAGACTAACCGCTTGCTGGAGCGGATTGAGCAGAACACTGCACGTCATCAGCGAAACGTCTTGGTGTCAATCAATGACTTTATCAAGTTGTACCCACCAAAGTTTAATCATTCCGTCGAGCCCCTCGACGCAGATGATTGGCTTCGCAGCATCACCCATAAGCTAGGTTCTGCCAACGTAGCCGAAGCTGATAAGGTTACCTATGCTGCCTATCACCTCGAAGGCCCTGCTAGCCTTTGGTGGGAAAACTTTGAGGCTATGCGCCTGGTCGGCCAAATCACTACTTGGGCTGAATTCAGTGAGGCTTTCCGTGAGCATCACATCCCGGAAGGTCTCATGGATCGTAAGAGGGAAGAGTTCTGCAATTTCACCCAAGGCAGACTGACTATGGATGCATACAGCCGTGAGTTTGGCAATTTAGCATGTTATGCTCTTGAAGAGGTATCCACCGACGCTAAGAAGCAGGCAAGGTTCCGCAAGGGACTTAGCCCCGATCTTCGCCGCGATCTTCGTCTGCACGAGTGCACCTCCTTCCAGAAGTTGGTTAATAAGGCCATCAGTGCCGAGACAGGCCAGACCGACTATGACGCTTCACGCAAGCACTCTCGTGATTTTGGTTCTTCATCCGGCTCTAGATCACAGAAGCGTCGGGTGTGGATTCCAAGCACATCGCTGCCACCCAGGTTCACTCCTAGGCCATCCTTTGAGGCGCCTCACCCCAACCAGCAGTTTGCACCGCCTAAGCCCTATGGTGGCCCCGCTGCTAATGCTGCTCCACGCCCCAATGTTGTGACATGTTTCAAGTGTGGAGAGCCGGGTCACTCAGTCGAGAGTGTCCCCAGAACAACAACCCCAACCAGTCTGGAAAGTCCGTTGGCCGTGGTAAGCCAGCGGGAAAGACATTCTACGCCAAGCCAGCCACCACTACACGTGGCCATGTCAACTATGTCTCAGCTGAGGAGGCTCATGATGATCCTAACGTCGTCCTTGGTATGCTCCTTGTTAATTTCCATTCGACATCTGTTCTTTTCGATACTGGAGCATCTCATTCATTCATATCTGAGAGCTATGCTCGATTGCATAACATGACATTCTATGACATGCCCACTTCCATGGTAATCCAAACTCCGGGTTCCAAATGGCAAACTTCTAGAGTAAGCCATGGGAACGAAATTCTTGTCGATAGACTTGTCTTCCTTGCATCTTTAATAGCTCTCAAGTCCTCGGATATAAACATCATCTTGGGTATGGACTGGATGTCAGCTCATTATGCTAAGATTGATTGTGCCACTAGAACCGTTCAACTTACTCACCCATCGGGCAAGACAGTCAATGTCTTAGCTCGAGTGGCCAAGCATCATCTTTACTCCCTAAATGCCAACCCCCTTCCAGACCTTGAAGATATTGCGGTAGTCCAAGACTTCCCAGATGTCTTTCCAGAAGAACTGCTAGGTGTTCCACCTGACAGGGATGTCGAGTTCGTGATAGACCTTCTTCCAGGAACCGTCCCAATTTCTAGAAGACCCTATAAGATGCCACCCTTAGAACTAGCCGAGCAACAACTCGATGAGTCCTTGAAAAAGGGTTTCATCCGTCCTAGTTCTTCTCCTCGGGTTTGCCCCGTCCTCTTCATCAAGAAGAAGGATGGAATGGATCGGATGGTTGTAGATTACCGACCTATCAACTTGGTCACTATCAAGAACAAGTATCCGCTCCCCAGGATCAACGATCTGTATGATCAGCTCGCTGGATCCTCAGTCTTCTCCAAAATGGATTTGAGGTTGGGCTACCATCAAATCAAAATCAAGAATGGGGACATTCCTAAAACAGCCTTTGTTACTCGTTATGGCCAATACGAGTACACCGTTATGTCCTTCGGTTTAACCAATGCCCCAGCCACCTTCTCTCGGTTAATGAACTCGGTCTTCATGGAGTATTTGGATAAATTCGTTGTGGTATACCTCGATGATATACTCATCTACTCCAAGAATGAGGGAGAACATGCCGAACATCTAAGGCTGGTATTAACGAAACTTCGAGAGCATCACCTTTATGCCAAATTCTCAAAGTGTGAATTTTGGTTGCCAGAAGTGACCTATCTAGGCCATGTAATCTCTGGTAAGGTTATTGCTATCAATCCCGAGCGAGTTCAAGCCGTCCTTGATTGGACTCCACCTGAAACGGTCAAGCAAGTTCGGAGCTTCCTTGGCTTAGCGAGCTATTGTCGCCGCTTCATCGAGAATTTTTCCAAGGTTGCTAAACCTCTAACTGAACTCCTCAAGAAAGATAAAAAGTTCGAGTGGACCCCACAGTGCGAGTTCAGCTTTCAGGAACTGAAAATACGCCTGACATCTGCTCCCGTACTGGTACCACCAGATTTCTCCAAGGACTTTATTATCTATTGCGACGCCTCGCAACAAGGACTAGGTTGCATACTCATGCAAGATCGTCAGGTAATTGCCTATGCTTCATGGCAATTACACCCACATGAGGAAAACTATCCCACGCATGATCTAGAGCTTGAAGCTGTAGTCCATGCACTTAAAACTTGGCGACATTACCTTCTCGGTAATCATTGCAAGATCTTCACCGATCACCAAAGTTTGAAATATATCTTCACCCAAACAGATTTGAATCTCAGGCAAATACGTTGGGTCGAGTTGATCTCGGATTATGACTTAGGAATAACTTACACACCGGGCAAAGCCAATGTCATGGCTGATGCACTAAGTTGTAAATCCTATTGTAACAATCTGATGTTACAACAAGGTCAACCACTTCTCCATGAGGAATTTTGGAAGCTTAACCTTCACATTGTTCCTCAAGGATTCCTATCCACCCTGGTGGCAAAACCTACCCTTACGGATCAGATCATCAAAGCACAGAAGGTAGATCCGGGAATCTCCCATATTAAGAGAAACATTAAGAAAGGAGTTGCGATTTGTTTCTCCGTTGATGATCAAGGTGTCGTATTCTTTGGAAACTGCTTAGTGGTTCCCAAGGCACGGAACCTGAGGCGGCTAATTCTTAAGGAAGCTCATGAATCCCCTCTCACCATTCATCTAGGTAGTACTAAAATGTATCAAGACCTACGCCAGAGGTTTTGGTGGACTAGGATGAATAGAGAAATTGCTCAATACATTGCTAGTTGCGACGTCTGTCATCGTGTTAAAGTAGAGCACCAACGGCCTGCTGGAACTCTTCAACCTTTGGCTATTCCTGAATGGAAATGGGATAAAATCAGTGTGGATTTCATTACTAGGTTTCCTAGGACCAAGAAAGGGAATAATGCTATCTTCGTCATTGTCGATCGTCTTTCCAAAGTAGCCCACTTCCTGCCTGTTCGTGAGAGTATAACCGCTAGCCAGCTAGCTGACTTATACATCTCCCAAATAGTGTCTCTTCATGGTGTCCCATTGGAAATTAACTCAGACCGTGGAAGTCTCTTCACCTCATGATTTTGGGAAAGTTTCCAAAATGCTATGGGAACTCATCTCTCTTTTAACACCGCCTTCCACCCCCAATCAAGTGGTCAAGTAGATCGAGTAAAACAAATTCTGGAGGATATGCTCCGAGCTTCTGTCATCTCTTTCGGTATGGAATGGGAGAAATGCCTTCCATTCGCGGAGTTCGCTTATAACAATAGTTATCAAGCTAGCTTGGGCAAAGCTCCTTTCGAAGTTCTCTATGGACGAAAATGTCGAACACCTATTAACTGGTCAGAAACCCGGGAAAGACAACTCTTTGGCCCGTATATGATCCAGGAAGCAAAAGAGCAGGTTCGCGTTATTCGTGAGAAATTGAAAACAGCCCAATCTCGTCAAAAGAGCCAATATGACCGCAAACATAAGCTCATGACTTATGAAGTCAACGAGAAGGCTTACCTTCGGGTTACTCCTTTAAAGGGAACCCATCATTTCGGTATCAAAGGCAAGTTGGCTCCTCGTTACATTGGACCCTTTCACATTCTTGCGAAGTGAGGAGAAGTGGCCTACCAATTGGAACTACCTCCGCATCTTTCCAGAGTTCATGACGTCTTCCACGTTTCTCAACTCAGGCGTTGCTTCGCGGATCCTATCCGTGGAGTGGACCACGAAACGCTTAATCTCCAAGATAATCTCACATATCGGGAATATCCCGTTCATATCCTTGATCAAGCCGAGCATACCACTCGACGCCATAACATCAAGTTTCTCAAGATTCAATGGTCACACCACTCTGAAAAGGAAGCCACTTGGGAAAGGGAGGATCGCCTTCGACTTGAGTACCCCACCTTCTTCCCAACGGATCCTAAATCTCGGGACGAGATTCTTTTGAGTGGGGGTGAGTTGTCACACCCTAGCTAGTTCATGCTTTACAGTGTTGCATCATGTCTACCTTTCCAAAAAACTGAAATGGGGATGACAGAACCCCCAACACCGCCCCCTCCGATGGGTTTTACGTAGACCTCGACATCGATGAGTGACTTGCCACCCAGGTGGTGATTCTGGCCATGGAGGGCCCTATGTAGATAGACAAGCTTCGTCAAGCCTTCTTTCTTTCTAGTGTTTGTACTCAAACTTATTTGCTTCTGCATGTGCTTGTATGCTTGTATGACTTGAGTGTCAGGTCATGTGACCCCTACCTGTATGAACATGTTATGTATGGCTCTCCGGCGCCTTTAAATAAAGTACTTTGAGTTGTAGAGTTTTGTTGTGATGCCATGTTGTATTTACACATATCGAGCATATTGTGTGTATGATTGAAATGCTTGGTATGTGTGGGATCCGACAATCTAGTTGTTTATCCTTGGCAGCCTCTCTTATGGGGAAATGTAGTCTAGTGCTTCCATGAGCCATAGTAGTCCGCTACAGCCCGGTTCACCGGAGTCCTACTAGCCCAGCACTACTGCTCAGGACACTTGACTGGCCGGCATGTGTTTCACTTCGTTCATGTGTCTGTCCCTTCAGGGAAATGTCACGCGGAGACATCCGGAGTCCTGCCTAGCCTGCTACAGCTCGGGTTCCCGGAGTCCTGTTAGCCTAGTGCTACAGCCTGGATTCACACGCTGATGACCGACATGCTCGATGTGATTCATGTATGCCTGTCCCCATAGGTTAGTGCCGCTTTGGGTTCACGACTAGCCATGTCGGCCTGGGTTCTCTGTCATATGGATGCTAGCGACATTATCATATACGTGAGCCAAAAGGCGCAAACGGTCCTGGGCCATGGTAAGGCGACACCCGTGGGGATACCGTGAGTGAGGCCGCAAAGTGATATGAGGTGTTACCGGCTAGATCGATGTGACTTGGAATCGGGGTCCTGACAGGACCGCACACATCAATATGTATTATTTCCATAAAGTCTGTTGGTCGCTCCATTGTTCCGAAGAACGGAGTCTTTGTTATCTTGCCCATGAGGCATGGTTCGCAAGCATCAAGTGATTCATAATCAAGTGATTCCAAAAGTCCATCAGCATGGAGTTTCTTCATGCGATTTACACCAATATGACCTAAACGGCAGTGCCCCATATAAGTTGCACTATCATTATTAACTCTGCATCTTTTGGCTTCATAACTATGAACATGTGTATCATTACTATCAAGATTTAGTAAAAATAGACCACTCATCAAGGGTGCATGACCATAAAAGATATTACTCATATAAATAGAACAACCATTATTCTCTAATTTAAATGAATAACCATCTCGCATTAAACAAGATCCAGATATAATGTTCATGCTCAATGCTGGCACCAAATAACAATTATTTAGGTCTAAAACTAATCCCGAAGGTAGATGTCGAGGTAGCATGCCGACGGCGATCACATTGACTTTGGAACCATTTCCCACACGCATCATCACCTCGTCCGTAGCCAATCTTCGCTTAATCCATAGCCCCTGTTTCGAGTTGCAAATATTAGCAACATAACCAATATCAGATACCCAGGCGCTACTGCGAGCATTAGTAAGGTACACATCAATAACATGTATATCAAATATACCTTTCACTTTGCCATCCTTCTTCTCCGCCAAGTACTTGGGGCAGTTCCGCTTCTAGTGACCAGTTCCTTTGTAGTAGGAGCACTCAGTCTCATGCTTAGGTCCAGACTTGGGCTTCTTCACTTGAGCAGCAACTTGCTTGCCATTCTTCTTGCAGTTCTCCTTCTTCCCTCTACCCTTTTCCTTGAAATAGGTGGTCTTGTTGACCATCCACACTTGATGCTCCTTCTTGATTTCTACCCTCCGCAACCTTTAGCATTGCGAAGAGCTCAAGAATCGTCTTATCCATCCCTTGCATATTATAGTTCATCACGAAGCTCTTGTAGCTTGGTGGCAGTGATTGAAGAACTCTGTCAATGACACTATCAACAGGAAGATTAACTCCCAGTTGAGTCAAGTGGTTATGGTACAGACATTTTGAGTATATGTTCACTAACAGAACTATTCTCCTCCATCTTGTAGCTGTAGAACTTATTGGAGACTTCGTATCTCTCAATCCGGGCATTTTCTTGAAATATTAACTTCAACTCCTGGAACATCTCATATGCTCCATGACGTTCAAAACGTCGTTGAAGTCCCGGTTCTAAGCCGTAAAGCATGGCACGCTGAACTATCGAGTAGTCATCAGCTTTGCTCTGCCAGAAGAACATCTGGTGTTGCTCCTGCAGCAGGTTTGTTAGCTTTCTCTAGGAACGCATTAAAATTTAACAGAACAACAACACGTGCCATTTATCTACAACAACATAGACATGCAAAATACTATCAGGTACTAAGTTCATGATAAATTAAAGTTCAATTAATCATATTACTTAAGAACTCCCACTTAGATAGATATCCCTCTAATCATCTAAGTGATCACGTGATCCATATCAACTAAACCATGTTCGATCATCACGTGAGATGGAGTAGTTTTCAATGGTGAACATCTCTATGTTTATCATATCTACTATATGATTCACGCTCGACCTTTCGGTCTCAGTGTTTCGAGGCCATATCTGCATATGCTAGGCTCGTCAAGTTTAACCCGAGTATTCTGCGTGTGCAAAATTGGCTTGCACCCATTGTATGTGAACGTGGAGCTTATCACGCCCGATCATCACGTGGTGTCTCGGCACGACGAACTGTAGCAACGGTGCATACTCAGGGAGAACACTTGTACCTTGAAATTTAGTGAGAGATCATCTTATAATGCTACTGCTGAACTAAGCAAAATAAGATGCATAAAGGATAAACATCACATGCAATCAATATAAGTGATATGACATCATCATCTTGTGCCTTCGATCTCCATCTCCAAAGCACCGTACGATGACCATCGTCACCGGCCTGACACCTTGATCTCCATCAAAGCATCATTGTCGTCTCACCAACTATTGCTTCTACGACTATAACTACTTCTTAGTGATAAAGTAAAGCAATTACATGGCGATCACATTTCATATAATAAAGCGCCAACCATATGGTTCCTGCTAGTTGCCGATAACTCTGTTACAAAACATGATCATCTCATACAATAAAATTTAGCATCATGTCTTGACATTATCACATCACAACATGCCCTGCAAAAACAAGTTAGACGTCCTCTACTTTGTTGTTGCAAGTTTTACATGGCTGCTATGGGCTGAGCAAGAACCCATTCTTACCTACGCATCAAAAACCACAACGCGGTTTGATCTTCAGAAAGAACCTCGTTCATTGAATCCGATTCAACTATAGTTGGAGAAACTGACACCCACCAGCCACCTGTGTGCGAAGCACGTTGGTTGAACCAGTCTCACGTAATCGTACGCGTAATGTCGGTCTGGGCCGCTTCATCTAACAATATCGCTGAATCAAGAATCAACTAGTGACGACAAGCAATATGTATATACCCACGCCCACAACTCCTTTGTGTTCTACTCATGCATATAACATCAACGCATAGACCTGGCTCAGATGCCACTGTTGGGGAACGCACTAATTTCAAAAAAATTCCTACGCACACGCAAGATCTATATAGGTTATGCATAGCAACGAGAGGTGAGAGTGTTGTCCACATACCCTTGTAGACCGTAAGCAGAATTGTTATGACAACACGGTTGATGTAGTCGTACATCTTCACGATCTGACCGATCCTAGCACTGAAGGTACGACACCTCCATGATCTGCACACGTTCAGCTTGGTGACATCCCATGAACTCTAGATCTAGCTGAGTGTCAGGGGAGGGCTTCGTCAGCACGACGGCATGATGACGGTGATGATGAAGTTACCGATGCAGGGCTTCGCCTAAGCACTACAACAATAGGTGGAAATCTATGGAGGGGGGCACCTCACACGGCTAAGAGATCAACTTGTGTGTCTATGGGGTGCCCCCTGGCCACACATATAAAGGAGAGGAGGGAAGAGGTGGCCGGCCCTAAGGGGGCGCGCAGGTGTGGGGAATCCTACTAGGACTCCCCAGTCCAAGTAGGATTCCCCTCCTCTTTCCTATTCAGAGTAGGAGAGAAGGAAAGAGAGGGAGAGGGAGAAGGAAAGGGGGGCCGCGCCCCCACCCCTTGTCCAATTTGGTTTGGGCAGGGGGAGGCGCACACCACCTCTTGGCCCTTCCCCCCTCTCTCCACTAAAGCCCAATAAGGCCCATTACTTCTCCCGGTGAATTCCCATAACTCCCCGATACTCCGAAAAATACCCGTATCACTCGGAACCTTTCCAATGTCCGAATATAGCCTTCCAATACATCAATCTTTACGTCTCGACCATTTAGAGACTCCTTGTCATGTCCGTGATCTCATCCGGGACTCCAAACAACCTTCAATACATCAAATCACATAACTCATAATACCTATCGTCATCGAACGTTAAGCGTGCGGACCCTACGGGTTCGAGAACTATGTAGACATGACCGAGGCACATCTCCGGTTCATAACCAATAGCGGAACCTGGATGCTCATATTGGCTCCTACATATTCTACGAAGATCTTTATCGGTCAAACTGCATAACAACATACATTGTTCCCTTTGTCATCGGTATGTTACTTGCCCGAGATTCGATTGTCGTTATCCTCGTACCTAGTTCAATCTT
Source organism: Triticum aestivum (assembly GCF_018294505.1). NCBI lineage: Eukaryota > Viridiplantae > Streptophyta > Magnoliopsida > Poales > Poaceae > Triticum > Triticum aestivum. The sequence continues at coordinate 103,117,222 of NC_057797.1, forward strand.
GTTACCGGCAAGTCTCTTTACTCAGTCCGTAATGCATCACCCTGCAACTAACTCATTAGTCACATTGCTTGCAAGGCTTATAGTGATGTGCACTATCGAGAGGGCCCAGATATACCTCTCTGATACACGGAGTGACAAATCCTAATCTCGATCTATGCCAACCCAACAAACACCATTGGAGACACATGTAGAGCATCTTTATAATCACCCAGTTATGTTGTGATGTTTGATAGCAGACTAAGTGTTCCTCCAGTATTCAGGAGTTGCATAATCTCATAGTCATAGGAACATGTGTTGAGTCTATTTCTGGGTTCTTAAGCCCAAGATTCACTCTACTTACCTCGTGTGGAGAGTGTTGCTCGTACCTTTAGGATATTAGTAACCTTTGCGATAGTCCTCGAGGTCCGTGGTATCTCATTCTTCCAATACCATGAACCATCATGGCAGAAGTTCTTTTGAACCAAAAGATGACAACCAGGGTGCTCTTGAGGAGTACTCCATTCATATTGTGACTCTGCCAGTTCTACCTTTCTGCATGGGTTATCCGGAAGAAATATGTTGAACTCGTTCAACATGCTAATCTATGCGTCCACAACTCAGAAAATCATATGTTCCTTTGATTTGTCCCTCTTTAGTCGTTTCCGACCTTCGTCTATCAGTTGATAGCCAAGAGTATGTGTGCATTCGTGTTCAGCGATGCCTTTCCTCTTGTGGTCTGTCAAGCCATTATAGTTCAGAGTGACTAGGAGAAACAAACTCTGGTACCTTATCCATTTCTAGGATTGGATTGAAGCAGTTGTATCCCGCAGATCAAAATGCCAATCCAGCTTTTGTTCTGTTATACCCTGGAGCATTACCATTTTATGTCAAGAATGTCATGAGAATTGCACCACCTCTTATGAATTCTTGAAACAGTGATACTTCTCGCCATCATTATTCATTCCTCGGTTTCATGTTGTTGTAACCAGAATGCCGACAAGTGAACTGTGATGTGTGAAATCAATACTCCTAGCAACCTTGTTGCTTGGTAGTTAATGGACAATACTCTCACTCTTAGCGTGCTGGTTACTGAATCATCATCCTAAGATTGATCATCCTACCTAGTCCTTATTTCCGGTGCACCCCTCGATCAACGGGTTAGGATTGTAACAATCCTTTGCTCTTTTGGTTATATCGTCTTGCTCTGAAAAGCAAGATTGCTCTCGAGCTTAGTAACATACCTGTGGTTCGTGATTTTCCGAATATCTTCTCGGAAGTATTACCAGGTTGTCCCCTGACCGTTATGTTGAGCTCGTGATCAAGTTGGTTTTCCTCTAAACCAGCAATTCTCCAAGAATCTGTGTTGGATACCCCCAAGCTAGTTGGTCAAGCTAAACAACAACTTGGAGAGTTGGAAGATAAAAGCTTTCCTAACTTAGTTCAATCCGAGGGGATATCTGTGTGTGTGTGTGTGTGTTGAAGAAAGATGATATCTTCAGTGATTGATCCCCGTGATCAATCGTTGGAGATATTATCGTATCCAGTCTTTGATTTGAGAACGGGCTATCATCAAATCAAATCAGAACCAATGATGTTCGTAATGTTGTCTTACTCATGGTTGTTTCCTCAAGCATACACCATTATATCTTTTGGGTCTGACCAATGCTATCACCTTGTCCACATAATCATGGAATTCCATCTTCACGGAAATCTGGATGACCTGTTGTTGAGCCCATCGGCAATAGTTTCATCTTATCCATGATTCATGTTGAACATTAAGCTAGTGTTGGAAACTTTGAAAGCATTTCTTCATGCTAGCTCATGAAGCATATGTTTGGTGTAAGAAGTGACTTCCTTTGATTCACGTGCATTTGATGTAATTTGCCGCCGTGAATTCAAGAAAGTTCGTTTTTGCTTCCTCTGGAATCATCCCAAGTCAGTCATGCATGTGCGAAGTATTCTATGGTCTGATAGACTGATCATCTTCATTCCATATGTATTTCCTAGCACACCAAGCCACTGATTGATCTGTTCAAGGACAAGAAGTTCATCGATAAGTATACAAGGACTTCGATATCCTCAATGATGGTTCCCCATCTGAACTCGGTAGTGTTTTTATTGTAAGACTACTATGTGATCATGCTTGTCTTGGACATTGTGTTCACAGGTTTGTAGCAGAACCAGCTCATGTTTTGGAGCTTGCTACCGTAGTTCATTTCCTGAGAATCTTGCAACGTCATATCGTCGATTTGTGTTGCAATCCTTCCTTTCAGACATGATGAGTCTGGATTATCCTGACACCATCCAGATCTGAATCTCAGGCAGATGTGATGGTTGGAAATTTTCCCAAGAACTATAATATTGATCTCTCTATAGCCCGGAAAGTGGATGTCGTGGCCAACACACCCAACCGAAAGACCCACTATTGTAGTATCTTGATTGAGAAAGTTGGCCACCTCCGCATAAGGAATTCATAGGATTTACTTCAGTAGTTGTTTCGTATGGATTCTTGTGCTCCTGAAGTCTGACCTTTTACTTGATGTTCTAGATACCAAACCATATCTATAAATGGGTTACGCTAGCACATCAAGGAGAACATTAGAAGCGGAGTGCTAAATGTCTCTCAGTTGATCATCCAGATTTCGTTCCCTTGGCCTCACTAAGGTGAAATCTGAGAAAGTGATGTCTTCCTTTGCATTTGCATTGTCCATCACTATTCATCATGGTAGTAAGATGTGATGCCAGGATCCTCGACACAGATGTTGGTAAGACCTTGATGACTATGGAAATGCTCAAGTTCTTGAGAGCACACTCAGTCACTAGGTTATATCCTCGGTATCAATTGGAATGTGCCTTCCGTTGCCGAGTTGTTCAATAACCATAGTATCCTTCCCGATCTGATTATGCCATTCTTCCAAGCTCCCTCAAATGATCAATTGTGATTTGCCTTAGGCTGGTATAAAGAGTCTCAATGATATATGAATCAAAAGTAACTCTTGTTGCCACTTAAGGGAATATTTCTACGAGTCACCTCTCCCAAGGTGCCCCATTACGGGATCATGATAATTGTTTCCTCGCTACTTTGAAAGCCTCGTCAAATTGTTTCTTCCATCCCTCCTGATGCATGTTTTGCCTCTCAGCTCCAGAGATGTTTCTACGTCTCATTCCGTGATTTGATCTTGTGATCATTGAGATGATCCTAAGTTGCTCGAACCTCAAGAAGATTGATTCTTCTAAACTTCCCCCTTTCCTCTTGTTGTCATGTTGAATGAAGTTCTCAAAGCAAGACGTCGAGATCAGATGATGCAATGAATTAACATCTTCGAGAAGGACAGTTGGATCTTGGAAATCATGTTATTGGCTTGTGTCCCTCTGTCTTCTTACCTCACGTCTTGAATCTCGGGACGATATTCTTGTTTAGTGGGGGTGAGTTGTCACATCCGTAGAATGTTGGTTGTAATCAGTTACATGAGTGAGCATCTTGCATCATGTCTATTTTCTGAAAGTTGAATTGAGGTTAGTTGAAACCCTCAGAAACAAGTTCAGAAATAATCAACATTAAAATCTCATCAAAGAAGCCCAAGAAAATGTTCCTGTTAAACCTTGAAAAATATTGGCAAGAATAAAATTCAAACCAATATTTTTGGAGGCTTAAAAATATTTATTTTGGGCCTTTGAGTTAAATCATAATGTATTTGAATTGGCCTTATTTCTGTTATAAAAGAAATACATGTCCAATAATTTTGGAAATTATTGTTAGGCTCTGGAATAATACCACTAGTCCATATACGATAATTTACAAAAGCAAATAAATTGGTTTAGTATTCCTACTAAATCAAAAACAGACAATAGATAAAACAAAAACAGAAAGAAAGGAAAAGGAGAGTACCTCAGCCACTTACCTGGCCTGCACTGTGTTGGCCCAGCCCATCTCTCTCTTGTCTTCTTCCACCTCACGCCAGAAGGACTGGAGCGCGCGTGGTCGTCGCGCGCACGCATGCACTGTTCCACCTCCTGCCTGCCTGCCTCTCTCTCGCGATGCCTGGATGCCCTGGACGTCGCCATGCAACACCCCGGCCCCTATCACCTCTCTCTCGTCCCCATCCCCTCCCCTGGATCTCTCCCTCGCATGCACCGAACGCAGCAGCCACCGCCGCTCACCATTGCCGCTCCCAGAGCCTCTTCCCCGCCTCACCGACGCGTCCCAGGGACCCGCCTCGTCGCCCTCTTCCACCTCGTCGAGCCACGCCTTGTCGGAAGCCCTGCTTCGTTGTCACCACGCCGTCTTCAACCTCGGGATGCCGGGATCACCACCGCTGTGCCTTCTACTCCGAGCCTCCCTCGAGCCCATGTTGACGCCTCTGCAACTACCGTGAGCTCCCGCATCAGAACCCCCTCTCCCCGAGCTCGATTACGCCCTCTAGTCGTGCCAGCCGCCGTACCCGAGAGCCGCCGTCCGCCATGGTCGTTGCTCGCGGTCACCGTGCATCTCCGCTCGAGCTTGTGCATCCGGCATGCTCCTGGAGCAACAACGAGTCCAACGCAGCCCCTAACTAGCTCTCTCATGCGCTAGAACCATGCACCCGCACTTGCCCGAACTCCGGTCACCGCCTAGCTCGCTACTGCCGTCGCCTTAGACCACCGTAGCTCCCCCTAGTTGCTCCATCGCATGCACGTGAACATCAGCTCGCCGTAGAGACCAACCGCGGCCCAAACCGCGACCCGTCGCGTGAGCTCAAGCAACTCCGGCGACCCTCCACCATCGGGTTTGGTCGCCGGCGTTCAGACGTCGATGTGGCACACTTAATTAGCACTAATGACCCTGCTAAACACCCCTTGTGACACTGCCAGGTGGGCCCCTATGCCTGTTTAGGTTAATTTAATCTCTATTTAGATTAGTTCATAACCCAGCGGGACCCACACGTCAGTTTTGACCATGCTGACGTGGCCGTTGACCAGTTGCATTAGCTCAAATCATAGCTATTGCCTTGTCACATTCATGCATCATATTGTTGCATTGCATTGATTGTGTTCCCTCTTGTTTGCCAGTGGTTGTTCCCCCCTCGGTAGACGTATGTTTCGACGATGAGTTCGATGACACCGATGAAGAGCTATATCATCTTCAGAAGTGCTAGGCAAGCAAAAATCCCTTGTTCATTCCAATACAACCCCACTCTCTCGCTCCTGCTCTCTTTTACTGCATTAGGACAATAACGATTCAACTATTACATGATGCGGTAGCTGAACCCCTTTTCCTCTGCATGACCTGTCATTGCCGCAGTAAATAGGTGAAACCCACTAGCATGAGTAGGAGTTGTTTGAGCCCTGATGTGCCTACTCATTCATGCTTGTTTGTCATGCCTGCTATTGCTTAGAGTTGTGTCAGGTCTGATTCATCAGGGATGAATTGGAAAGTTGTGAACATGCCCTACTGTTGAGAGCTAAGTGTGTGAACATGATTTGGTAAAGGTAGCGGTGAGAGGCCATGTAGGAGTACATGGTGGGTTGTCTCATTGAAACCGTCCTCAGGAACTGAGTTCTGTGTTTGTGATCCATGAACAGTTACTACCACACATTGGGATCCTTAATTGACCCTCTCGACTTATTAATCACCTTGATCTCTGTCCAGGAGTTGCAACTAGTTTCTAGTGTTTGTAGTATATGTGTTGGAGGCCGTGTGTAGCGCTGACCCTAGGGGTGGGCTATGATGCGGTAGATACACCGTGGCCCGGTGTACCGAGTCGCCCGTTTGGTGTCTCAGGAACCCTGCACACATCGTTTGGGGCTGTGGGCGAAACCCCGGCCGGATCTCCTCACGGATGGAACCCGAATAGGCGATAAACCTGGACTAGAGACTTGTGTGGTTAGTCAGGTCGTGGCCGACTCCCTCACCAGCTTCCGCTTGATGGTTGCAGAGATACATGATGTGTACATGGTGGTAAGTGGCGAGAGCGTGTGTGAAGAAGTACACCCCTGCAGGGTTATAAATGATCTATTCGAATAGCCGTGTCTGCGGTAAAGGACTTCTGGGTTGCCTGTACAGTTCATAGACAATTGAAAGTGGATACTCTGAAATGCGCAAGATAAGCGTGAGAGCTATGGATGGCGTTCTCGTAAGGAGACAGGAGCAGATCCATAGTGGTGTATTGAAATGGTGAATATGTGGACTCGTGTGCGCCACCTCAAAAGAGTTACTTGCAGTCGTAGTTTAGGATAGCCACCGAGTCCAAGCCGGCTTGCTGCAGTTAAACTCCACCACCCCCTTTGTTGATACTGATGCATATATAGCTAACTCTGATGTAAGTCTTGCTGGGTACATTTGTACTCATGTTTGCTTAATTTATGTTTTTGCAGAGAGACATCAGTCTCACTAGTAGTTCCGCGTGGACTCCGACGTTTAGCTTGTTACCTCAGCTACGATCTTGTGCCCTCGGCAGGGTCTGGTAGATAGTCAGGCTTCTTAGCCTTTTCATTTGTAGTTGTCTGTACTCAGACAAGTTAAGCTTCCGCATGTGCTTGTTGCTTGTATGCTATGTATGTTGGGTCATGAGACCCATGTTTGTAATATCTGGCTCTTCGGAGCCTAATGAATAAATACTTTGAGTTGTAGAGTTTTGTTGTGATGCCATGTTGTATTTACACATATCGGGCATATTGTGTGTATGATTGAAATGCTTGGTATGTGTGGGATCCGACAACCTAGTTGTTTATCCTTGGTAGCTTCTCTTATGGGGAAATGTAGTCTAGTGCTTCTACTGAGCCATGGTAGTCTGCTACAGCCCGGTTTACTGGTGTCCTGCTAGCCCAGTTACTACTGCTCCGGAACACTTAGACTGGCCGGCATGTGATCCACTTCGTTCGTGCGTCTATCCCTTTGGGGAAATGTCACGCGGTGACTTCCAGAGTCCTGCTAGCCTGCTACAGCCCGGGTTCCTGGAGTCCTGTTAGCCCAGTTGCTACAGCCCGGATTCACATGCTGATGACCGACACATTCGATGCTGGTTCATGTATGCCTGTCCCTGTAAGTTAGTGCCACTTTGGGTTCATGACTAGTCATGTCGGCCCGGGTTCTTTGTCATATGGATGCTAGCAACACTATCATATACGTGAGCCAAAAGGCGCAAATGGTCCCGGGCCAGGTAAGGTAGCACCCGTGGGAATACCGTGCGTGAGGCCGCAAAGTGATATGATGTGTTACATGCTAGATCGGTGTGACTTAGGATCGGGGTCCTGACAGGGAATGACTTTCATTTTCTCTCTATCTTCTGCAGTGGTCGGGCATTGAGTCCGACTCAACTTCACACCTTGTAACACAGTCAAGAACCTTTTCTTTGGTTGATCCATTTTGAACTTATGCAAAACATTATCAAGGTATGTGCTTTGTGAAATTCCAATTAAGCGTCTTGATCTATCTCTATAGATCTTGATGCCCAATATATAAGCAGCTTCACCGAGGTCTTTCATTGAAAAATTCTTATTCAAGTATTCTTTTATGCTATTCAGAAATTCAGTATCATTTCCAATCAACAATATGCCATCCACATATAATATCAGAAATGCTACAGAGCTCCCACTCACTTTCTTGTAAATACAGGCCTCTCCAAAAGTCTATATAAAACCATATGCTTTGATCACACTATCAAAGCGTATATTCCAACTCCGAGATGCTTGCACCAGTCCATAAATGGATCGCTGGAGCTTACACACTTTGTTAGCACCTTTTGGACCGACATAACCTTCTAGTTGCATCATATACAACTCTTCTTTAATATATCCATTAAGGAATGCAGTATTGACATCCATTTGCCAAATTTCATAATCATAAAATGGGGCAATTGCTAACATGATTCAGATGGACTTTAGCATCGCTACAGGTGAGAAGGTCTCGTCAACTCCTTGAACTTGTCGAAAACCTTTTACAACAAGTCGAGCTTTGTAGATAGTAACATTACTGTCAGCGTCAGTCTTCTTCTTGAAGATCCATTTATTCTCTATGGCTTGCCGATCATCGGTCAAGTCAACCAAAGTCCACACTTTGTTCTCATACATGGGTCTCATCTCAGATTTCATGGCCTCAAGCCATTTTGCGGAATCTGGGCTTATCATCGGTTCCTCATAGTTTGTAGGTTTTGTCAAGTAGCATGACCTCCAGAACAGGATTACCGTACCACTCTGGTGCGGATCTTAATCTGGTTGACCTAGGAGGTTCGATTGTAAATTGATCAAATGTTTCATGATCATCATCATTAGCTTCCTCACTAATTGGTGTAGGAATCACTAGAACTGATTTCTGTGATGAACTACTTTCCAATAAGGGAGAAGGTACAATTACCTCATCAAGTTCTACTTTCCTCCCACTCACTTCTTTCGAGAGAAACTCCTTCTCTAGAAAGGATCTATTCTTAGCAACGAATATCTTGCCTTCGGATCTGTGATAGAAGGTGTACCCACAATCTCCTTTGGGTATCCTATGAAGACACATTTCTCCGATTTGGGCTCGAGCTTATCAGGTTGAAGCTTTTTCACATAAGCATCGCGGCCCCAAACTTTAAGAAACAACAACTTGGGTTTCTTGCCAAATCACAGTTCATATGGCGTTGTCTCAACGGATTTCGACGGTGCCCTATTTAACGTGAATGCAGTCGTCTCCAAAGCATAACCCCAAAACGATAGCGGTAAATCAGTGAGAGACATCATAGATCGCACCATATCTAATAAAGTGCGGTTATGATGTTCGGATACACCATTAAGCTGTGGTGTTCCAGGTGGCGTGAGTTGCGAAACTATTCTGCATTGTTTCAAATGAAGGCCAAACTCATAACTCAAATATTCACCTCCATGATCAAATCGTAGAAACTTGTTACGATGATTTTCCACTTCACTCTGAAATTCTTTGAACTTTTCAAATGTTTCAGACTTATGTTTCATCAAGTAGATATATGCATATCTGCTCAAATCATCTATGAAGGTCAGAAAATAACGATACCTGCCACGAGCATGAACACTCATCAAACCGCATACATTGCTACCTCTTGAGCACTGTGTTGGTTTTCCCCGAAGAGGAAGGGATGGTGCAGCAAAGTAGCGTAAGTATTTCCCTCAGTTTTTTAGAACCAAGGTACCAATCCAGTAGCAGGCTACGCGCGAGTCCCTTGTACCTGCACAAAACAAATAAATCCTCGCAACCAACGCGAATAGGGGTTGTCAATCCCTACACGGCCACTTACGAGAGTGAGACCTGATAGATATGATAAGATAATATTTTTGGTATTTTTGTGATAAAGATGCAAAGTAAAATAAAGGCAAAGTAAAAAGCAAAGGAAATAACTAAGTAGTAGGAGATTAATATGATAAAGATAGACCCGGGGGCCATAGGTTTCACTAGTGGCTTCTCTCGAGAGCATAAGTATTGTACGGTGGGTGAACAAATTACTGTTGAGCAATTGACAGAACTAAGCATAGTTATGAGAATATCTTGGTATGATCATGTATATAGGCATCACGTCCGAGACAAGTAGACCGACTCCTGCCTGCATCTACTATTATTACTCCACTCATCGACTGCTATTCAGCATGCATCTAGAGTATTAAGTTAAAAAAGAGAGTAACGCCTTAAGCAAGATGACATGATGTAGAGGGATAAACTCATGCAATATGATGAAAACCCCATCTTGTTATCCTCGATGGCAACAATACAATACGTGCCTTGCTGCCCCTACTGTCACTGGGAATGGACACCGCAAGATTGAACCCAAAGCTAAGCACTTCTCCCATTGCAAGAAAGATCAATCTAGTAGGCCAAACCAAACTGATAATTCGAAGAGACTTGCAAAGATAACCAATCATACATAAAAGAATTCAGAGAAGATTCAAATATTGTTCATAGATAGACTTGATCATAAACCCACAATTCATCGGTCTCAACAGACACACCGCAAAAAGAAGATTACATCGAATAGTTCTCCACAAGAGAGGGGGAGAACATTGTATTGAGATCCAAAAAGTGAGAAGAAGCGATCTAGCTAATAACCATGGACCCGTAGGTCTGAGGTAAACTACTCACACTTCATCGGAGGGGCTATTGTGTTGATGTAGAAGCCCTCCGTGATCGATGCCCCCTCCGGCGGAGCTCCGGAACAGGCCCCAAAATGGGATCTCGTGGATACAGAAAGTTGCGGTGGTGGAATTAGGTTTTTGGCTCCGTATCTGATCATTTGGGGGTACGTCCGTATGTAGGTATATATAGGAGGAAGGAGTACGTCTGTGGAGCAACAAGGGGCCCACGAGGGTGGTGGGCGCGCCTGGGGGGGGGGGGGGTAGGCGCGCCCCCTACCTCATGGCCTCCTCTTTTGTGTCTTGACGTAGGGTCCAAGCCTCCTCGGTCTTGTTCATTTAGAAAATCACGTTCCCGAAGGTTTCATTCCGTTTGGACTCCGTTTGATATTCCTTTTCTTTGAAACCCTAAAATAGGCAAAAAACAGCAATTATGGGCTGGGCCTCCGGTTAATATGTTAGTCCCAAAAATAATATAAAAGTGGAAAATAAAGCCCAATAATGTCCAAAATAGTAGATAATATAGCATGGAGCAATCAAAAATTATAGATATGTTGGAGACGTATCAAGCATCCCCAAGCTTAATTCCTGCTCGTCCTCGAGTAGGTAAATGATAAAAACAAAATTTTTGATGCGGAATGCTACTTGGCATAATTTTAATGTAATTCTTCTTAATTGTGGTATGAATATTCAGATCCGAAATATTCTAGAAAAAAGTTTAATATTGACATAAAAATAATAATACTTCAAGCATACTAACAAAGCAATTATGTCTTCTCAAAATAGCATGGCCAAAGAAAGTTATCCCTACAAAATCATATAGTCTGGCTATGCTCCATCTTCACCACACAAAATATTTAAATCATGCACAACCCCGATGACAAGCCGAGCAATTGTTTCATACTTTTGGTGTTCTCTAACTTTTTCAATCTTCACGCAATACATGAGCGTGAGCCATGGACATAACACTTATAGGTGGAATAGAATGGTGGTTGTGGAGAAGACAAAAAGGGAGAAGATAGTCTCACATCAACTAGGCGTATCATGGGCTATGGAGATGCCCATCAATAGATATCAATGTGAGTGAGTAGGGATTGCCATGCAACGGATGCACTAGAGCTATAAGTGTATGAAAGCTCAAAAAGAAACTAAGTGGCTGTGCATCCAACTCGCTTGCTCATGAAGACCTAGGGCATTTTGAGGAAGCCCATCATTGGAATATAAAAGCCAAGTTCTATAATGAAAGATTCTCACTAGTATATGAAAGTGACAACATAGGAGACTCTCTATCATGAAGATCATGGTGCTACTTTGAGGCACAAGTGTGGTAAACGGATAGTAGCATTGCCCTTTCTCTCTTTTTCTCTCATTTTTTTTATTTTTTATTTGGGCCTTCTCTTTTTTTATGACCTCTTTTCTCTCTTTTTTTATTTGGGCTTCTTTGGCCTCTTTTATTTATTTATTTTCGTCCGGAGTCTCATCCCGACTTGTGGGGGAATCATAGTCTCCATCATCCTTTCCTCACTGGGACAATGCTCTAATAATGATGATCATCACACTTTTATTTTTCTTACAACTCAAAAATTACAACTCGATACTTAGACAAAATATGACTCTATATGAATGCCTCCGGCGGTGTACCGGGATATGCAATGAATCAAGAGTGACATGTATGAAAGAATTATGAACGATGTCTTTGCCACAAATACGATGTCGACTACATGATCATGCTAAGCAATATGACAATGATGGAGTGTGTCATAATAAACGAAACGGTGGAAAGTTGCATGGCATTATATCTCGGAATGGCTATGGAAATGCCATGATAGGTAGGTATGGTGGCTGTTTTGAGGAAGGTATATGGTGGGTGTATGATACCGGCGAAAGGTGTGCGGTATTAGAGAGGCTAGCAATGATGGAAGGGTGAGAGTGCGTACAATCCATGGACTCAACATTAGTCATAAAGAACCCATATACTTATTGCAAAAATCTACAAGTTATCAAAGCAAAGTATTACGTGAATGCTCCTAGGGGGATAGATTGGTAGGAAAAGACCATCGCTCGTCCTCGACCGCCACGCATAAGGAAGACAATCAAAAAATAAATCATGCTCCGACTTCATCACATAACGGTTCACCATACATGCATGCTACGGGAATCACAAACTTTAACACAAGTATTCTTCAAATTCACAACTACTCAACTACCACAACTTTAATATCACCATCTTCATATCTCAAAACAATTATCAAGCATCAAACTTCTCATAGTATTCAACACACTCATACGAAAGTTTTATTATTAATTTTGTATACCAAGCATATTAGGATTTTAAGCAACTTACCATGCTATTTAAGACTCTCAAAATAATCTAAGTGAAGCACGAGAGATCAATATTTTCTATAAAACAAATCCACCACCGTCCTCTAAAAGATATAAGTGAAGTACTAGTGCAAAACTACATAACTCAAAAGATATAAGCGAAGCACATAGAGTATTCTAACAAATTCCAAATCATGTATGACTCTATCAAAAGGTGTGTACAGCAAGGATGATTGTGGTAAACTAAAAAGTAAAGACTCAAATCATACAAGACGCTCCAAGCAAAACACATATCATGTGGCGAATAAAAATATAGCTCCAAGTAAAGTTACCGATAGAAGTAGACGAAAGAGGGGATGCCTTCCGGGGCATCCCCAAGCTTTGGCTTTTAGGTGTACTTATATTATCTTGGGGGTGCCATGGGCATCCCCAAGCTTAGGCTCTTGCCACTCCCTGTTCCATAATCCATCAAATCTTTACCCAAAACTTGAAAACTTCACAACACATAACTTAAAGTAGAAAATCTCATGAGCTTCGTTAGCGAAAGAAAACAAAAGACCACTTCAAGGTACTGTAATGAAATCATTCTTTATTTATATTGGTGTTATACCTACTGTATTTCAACTTCTCTATGGTTTATAAACTATTTTACTAGCCATAGATTCATCAAAATAAGCAAACACCACACGAAAAACAGAATCTGTCAAAAACAGAACAGTCTGTAGTAATCTGTAGCTAGCGCAAGATCTGGAACCCCAAAAATTCTAAAATAAATTGCTTGACGTGAGGAATTTATCTATTAATCATCTGCAAAAATAATTAACTAAATATCACTATCTAAATAAAAATGTCAGTAGTTCTCGTGAGCGCTAAAGTTTCTGTTTTTTACAGCTAGTGTAACAAGACTTTCCCCAAGTCTTCCCAACGGTTCTACTTGGCACAAACACTAATTAAACACAAAAGACACAACCAAAACAGAGGCTAGATAAATTATTTATTACTAAACAGGATCAAAAAGCAATGAATAAAAATAAAATTGGGTTGCCTCCCAACAAGCGCTATCGTTTAACGCCCCTAGCTAGGCATAACAGGCAAGGATAGATCTAGGTATTGCCCTCTTTGGTAGGCAATTCTTCAATGAGGCATCTACTATCTTTAGGAATTTCTTTATTTTTATTGATTATCAAATTTTTAGGCACAAGATCAAAAAAAATCATTTGTAACAAATGGTTCCTTAATGATAGCAAAAAGATTGGGATGAACACTTATAGATTTGAGATTCGCAGTTTCCTTACTAGAGGATTCACCCTTATTCTTAGGAACATACATAAGCTTGGCAATTTTAGCGGGAGGACTTGGAGTGTTCTTTATGGAAGAAAAAGTGGTTCCCAAGTTGGTAATAACATCCTCAAGTTTATCAATTCTAGTGGAATCGTGATTTATTTTCTCATTAACTATGGGTTCCTTCTCTTTTATATTTTTCAAAGTGACTCCTACTTTAGATCCATATTGAGAGATTCAGTTGTGAATCTTTTTATCCAAAATTTCAATTAACTCTACGGTAGCAACCTTATTTTCAATAATTTCAAGCCTTTGCATTACATGCTCCAAAGTTAATACAGTTCCATTAACCAAAAGAGGGGGTGAGCCAAACAAATCTATCATAGAATTATAAGAATCAAAAGTATGGCTACCCAAGAAGTTCCCTCCGGTAATAGTATCAAGGATATATCTGTGCCAGGGAGTTATGCCTACATAAAAATTGCGAAGAAGAATGGAAGTAGATTGCTTCCTGGTAGATCTATTTTGAGCATTGCAAATTCTAAACCAAGCATCTTTTAGATTTTCTCCCTCCCTTTGCTTAGAATTTAGAATTTCACTCTCGAGAGACAACGAAGAAGATAAGGGACTAGCCATAACGATAAGCAAACAAACTAACACACAAGCAACCAAAAAACAAGCGGGCAAAAAGAGGCAAATAGAGAAAGAGATGGAGGATAGAGAGAGAGAGAGGGCGAATAAACTGCAAGGGTAAAGTGGGGGAGAGGAAAACGAGAGGCAAATGGAAAATAATGTAATGCGGGAGATAAGGGTATGTGATGGGTACTTGGTATGTTGACTTTTGCGTAGACCTCCCCGGCAACGGTGCCAGAAATCCTTCTTGCTACCTCTTGAGCACCGCGTTGGTTTTCCCCGAAGAGGAACGGATGATGCAGCAAAGTAGCATAAGTATTTCCCTTAGTTTTTGAGAACCAAGGTATCAATCCAGTAGGAGGCTACGCGCGAGTCACTAGTACCTGCACAAAACAAATAAATCCTCGCAACCAACGCGAATAGGGGTTGTCAATCCCTACATGACCACTTATGAGAGTGAGACCTGATAGATATGATAAGATAATATTTTTGGTATTTTTGTGATAAAGATGCAAAGGAAAATAAAGGCAAAGTAAAAAGTAAAGGAAATAACTAAGTAGTAGGAGATTAATATGATAAATATAGACCCGGGGGCCATAGGTTTCACTAGTGGCTTTTCTCGAGAGCATAAGTATTCTACGGTGGGTGAACAAATTACTGTTGAGCAATTGACATAACTGAGCATAGTTATGAGAATATCTGGGTATGATCATGTATATAGGCATCACGTCCGAGACAAGTAGACCGACTCCTGCCTGCATTACTACTATTACTCCACTCATCGACCGCTATCCAGCATGCATCTAGAGTATTAAGTTAAAAACAAAGTAACGCCTTAAGCAACATGACATGATGTAGAGGGATAAACTCATGCAATATGATGAAAACCCCATCTTGTTATCCTCGATGGCAACAATACAATACGTGCCTTGCTGCCCCTACTGTCACTGGGAATGGACACCGCAAGATTGAACCCAAAGCTAAGCACTTCTCCCATTGCAAGAAAGATCAATCTAGTAGGCCAAACCAAACTGATAATTCGAAGAGACTTGCAAAGATAACCAATCATACATAAAAGAATTCAGAGAGGATTCAAATATTGTTCATAGATAGACTTGATCATAAACCCATAGTTCATCGGTCTCAACAAACACATCGCAAAAAGAAGATTACATCGAATAGTTCTTCACAAGAGAGGGGGAGAACATTGTATTGAGATCCAAAAAGAGATAAGAAGCCATCTAGCTAATAACTATGGACCCGTAGGTCTGAGGTAAACTACTCACACTTCATCGGAGGGGCTATGGTGTTGATGTAGAAGCCCTCCGTGATTGATGCCCCCTCCGGCAGAGCTCCGGAGCAGGCCCCAAGATGTGATCTCATGGATACAGAAAGTTGCGGTGGTGGAATTAGGTTTTTGGCTCCGTATATGATCGTTTGGGGGTACGTAGGTATATATAGGAGGAAGGAGTACGTCGGTGGAGCAACAGGGGGCTCACGAGGGTGGAGGGCGCGCCGGGGGGGGGGGGGGTAGGCGCGCCCCCTACCTCGTGGCCTCCTCTTTTGTGTCTTGACGTAGGGTCCAAGTCTCCTGGGTCTTGTTCATTGAGAAAATCACGTTCCCGAAGGTTTCATTCCGTTTGGACTCTGTTTGATATTCCTTTTCTTCAAAACCCTAAAACAGGCAAAAAACAGCAATTCTGAGCTGGGCCTCCGGTTAATAGATTAGTCCTAAAAATAATATTAAAGTAGAAAATAAAGCCGAATAATGTCCAAAACAGTAGATAATATAGCATGGAGCAATGAAAAATTATAGATACGTCGGAGACGTATCATACATCAGTATGTATTATTTCCAATAAGCCTGTTGCTCGTTCCATTGTTCCGGAGAACAGAGTCTTAGTCATCTTGCCCATGAGGCATGGTTCACAAGCATAAAGTGATTCATAATCAAGTGATTCCAAAAGCCCATCAGCATGGAGTTTCTGCATGCGCTCTACACCAATATGACCTAAACGGCAGTGCCACAAATAAGTTGCACAATCATTATTAAACTTATATCTTTTGGCTTCAATACTATGAATATGTGTATCACTACTATCAAGATTTAGTAAAAATAGACCACTCATCAAGGGTGCATACCCATAAAAGATATTACTCATAAAATAGAACAACTATTATTCTCTAATTTAAATGAATAACCATCTCGCATCAAACAAGATCCAGATATAATGTTCATGCTTAACGCTGGCACCAAATAACAATTATTTAGGTCTAAAACTAATCCTGAAGGTAGATGTAGAGGTAGCGTGCCGACGATGATCACATCGACTTTGAAACCATTAACCACGCGCATCGTCACCTCCTCCTTAGCCAATCTTCGCTTAATCTGTAGCCCCTATTTCGAGTTGCAAATATTAGCAATAGAACTAGTATTTGAAGGAAATATACCCTAGAGGAAAAACTAAAGTTTTTATTTATATTTCCTTATATTGTTATAAATGTTTATTATTCATACTAGAATTGTATTAACCAGAAACTTAGTACATGTCTGAATACATAGACAAACAGAGTGTCACTAGTATGCCTCTACATTGACTAGCTCGTTAAACAAAGATGGTTAAGTTTCCTAACCATAGACATGAGTTGTCATTTGATGAACGAGATCACATCATTAGAGAATGATGTGATTGACTTGACCCATCCGTTAGCTTAACACTATGATCATTTAGTTTATTGCTATTGCTTTCTCCATAACTTATACATGTTCCTATGACTATGATATTATGCAACTCACGAATACTGGAGGAACACTTAGTGTGCTATCAAACATCACAACATAATTGGGTGATTATAAAGATGTTCTACAGGTGTCTCCGATGGTGTTTGTTGAGTTGGCATAGATCGAGATTAGGATTTGTCACTCCGATTGTCGGAGAGGTATCTCTGGGCCCTCTAGGTAATGCACATCAGAATAAGCCTTGCAAGCAATGTGACTAATGATTTAGTTGCAGGATGTTGCATTATGGAACGAGTAGAGAGACTTGCTGGTAACGAGATTGAACTAGGTATGATGATACCAACGATCAAATCTCAGGCAAGTAACATACCGATGACAACGGGAGCAAACATATGTTGTTATGCGATTTGACCGATAAAGATCTTCGTACAATATGTAGGAACCAATATGATCATCCAGGTTCCGCTATTGGTTATTGACCGGAGATGAGTCTTGGTCATGTCTACATAGTTCTCGAACCCGCAGGGTCTGCGTGCTTAACGTTCGATGATGATATGTATTATGAGTTATGTGATTTGATGTACCGAATATAGTTTGGAGTCGCGGATGTGATCACGGACATGACGAGGAGTCTTGAAATGGTCGACACATGGAGATTGATATATTGGAAGGCTATGTTTGGACACCGGAAATGTTTCGGATAGGTTTAGGCATTTTTCGGAGTACCGGGGGGGGGGGGTTACCGGAACCCCCCAGGGAGTTAATGGGCCTTAATGGGCCATGGTGAGAGAGAGGAGGAGGCGGCCAAGTGGGAGCAAGCCCAATCCGAATTGGGAGGGGGGCCGACCCCCTTTCCTTCTTTCCCTGTCCCTCTTCCTTCTTCTCCTACCCCAACTAGGGAAGGGGGGGAACCTACTCCTACTAGGAGTAGGAATCCCCCTTGGGGCGCGCCATAGGAGGCTGGCCCTCCCCTCCTCCACTCCTTTATATATGGGGGAGGGGGGCACCCCATAGACACACAAGTTGATCTCTGAGCCGTGTGCGGTGCCCCCCTCCACAGATTTCCACCTCGATCATATTGTCGTAGTGTTTAGGCGAAGCCCTGCATCAGTAACTTCATCATCACCGTCAACATGCCGTCGTGCTGATGAAACTATCCCTCAGCCTCAGCTGGATCTAGAGTTCGAGGGACATCACCGAGATGAACGTGTGCAGGTCGCGGAGATGTCGTGCGTTCGGTACTTGATTGGTTGGATCACGAAGACGTTCGACTACATCAACCACGTTACTTAACGCTTCTGCTTTCTGTCTACGAGGGTACATAGACACACTCTCCCCTCTCGTTGCTATGCATCCCTAGATAGATCTTGCATGATCGTAGGAATTTTTTTTGAAATACTACGTTCCCCAACAGTGGCATCCGAGCCAGGTTTATGCGTAGATGTTATATGCACGAATAGAACACAAAGGAGTTGTGGGCGTGAGTATATACATATTGCTCGGCGTCACTAGTTGTTTCTTGATTCGGCAGTATTGTTGGATGAAGCGGCCCGGACCAAAATTACATGACCGCGTTCATGAGACTAGTTCTACCGACGTGCTTTGCACACAGGTGGCTGGCGGGTGTCAGTTTCTCCAACTTTAGTTGAATCAGATTCAATGAACAGGGTTCTTTAGGAAGATCAAAAAGCAATCACTATACCGCGTTGTGGTTTTTGATGCGTAGGTAAGAACGGTTCTTACTAAGCCCATAGCAGCCACGTAAAACATGCAACAACAAAGTAGAGGACGTCTAACTTGTTTTTGCAGGGCATGTTGTGATGTGATATGGTCAACACATGATTGTATAAAAAAATTTAGGAGAAGGACAGTAGGAGAGGCTCCTACTGTGTTTTCACATATAATGTAGGTGTTTACACAATTACATCATATGTACAACCATGCCAACCACCATAGAGAGAGCAGTGATTGGCCAGAAGCAGGACAGGAAGGGGACGTGCTATAGAGTCTACCTATTCAAAGATCAGCTACGAAAGAGGAGATGAGGGTAGAATGTGCCCTGTTGGTTCTGTGTTGCAGTAGGCCAAAGTACTTCTTGAACCTCCGAAGCCAGGCGTCGATGGTAAGGTCCACCCTTCTAAAGTGCTTGTTGTTCCTTTCCTTCCACAAGCTCCAAGCTGCCACGAGGAATGTGTCGAAGAAAAGGGGGACATCCCAGGTGTCTTGGGTGGTTTGCAATAGGTGCAGTCGACAGTCGAACCCCGGCCAGGTGATACCAAGTTTTTGCCAGCAACTTTGACTAAAAGGGCGAGTAAAGATCATATGATCCACCGCTTCTTCCATTGCCCCCCATACAGGAGACAACTATGGTCGTCACCGATGTCATAATGCTGGTGTTTTAGCATGTTGCGTGTGTTGAGTCTGTCATGGAGTAAGAGCCACCCGAAGACTTTAATCCTCATGATGCAGTGAGAGCGCCATAAGAATTTGAACATAGGATGAACGGTTGCGTCTCTGAACAAGTATTGATAGTATTCGGCTGGTTTGTACTCCATCTTGCCCCAAACATAGTACCAGACATCATTAATGGTGGAGGTCGGGCTCATGCGGGATGAAACCATTTGGATGTCCCGCACCTCATTCAAAGCCTGGGGAATAGTGGAAGGTGGAAGGCCTCAACAAGTGTCGTGCTATCCAACAAACCCTTCACAAACACGTCCTCATGCATGGCAAAGGAGAAATCGTGGGGGTGAGCGTGGTTGTCCCATAAATTTGCGAAGATAGCAGCTGCATCCGTAGAGAGGTTGATTGGGATGAGCGTGGATTTATGGAAATTAATCCGCAAGCCAATGGATGATGCATAATCGGTCAGGATCCCTTTGATGGTGGTTTCTTGTTGTGTGCATGCCGGCATTACCAAAATCATATCATCCACGTATTGGACCACCGTATCGTCTGCATAATCGGTCATGATCCCTTTGATGGTGGTTGCTTGTTGTGTGCATGTCGTGATTATATAAATTGTTGTATGAGATGATCATGTTTTGTAACACAGTTATCGGCAACTGGCAAGAGCCATATGATTGTCGCTTTATTATATGAAATGCAATCGCCATGTAATTGTTTTACTTTATCACTAAGCGGTAGTGATAGTTGTAGAAGCGATAGTTGGTGAGACGACAACGATGCTATAATGGAGATCAAGGTGTCAAGCTGGTGACGATGGTGATCATGAATGTGCTTTGGAAATGGAGATCAAAGGCACAAGATAATGATGGCCATATCATATCACTTATATTGATTGCATGTGATGTTTATCCTTTATGCATGTGATGTCTATGTTGTTGTAGATAGATGGCCCGTGTTGTTGTTCTGTTGAATTTTAATGCGTTCTTAGAGAAAGCTAAGTTGAAAGATGATGGTAGAAACTACACGGACTGGGTCCGTAACTTGAGGATTATCCTCATTGCTGCATAGAAGAATTACGTCCTGGAAGCACCACTAGGTGCCAAACCCGCTGTAGGAGCAACTCCAGATGTTATGAACACTTGGCAGAGCAAAACTGATGACTACTCGATAGTTCAGTGTGCCATGCTTTATAGCTTAGAACCGGGATTTCAACGATGTTTTGAACGTCATGGAGCATATGAGATGTTCCAGTAGTTGAAGTTAATATTTCAAGCAAATGCCCGGATTGAGAGATATGAATTCTCCAATAAGTTCTACAGCTACAAAATGGAGGAGAATAGTTCTGTCAGTGAACACATACTCAGAATGTCCGGGTACCACAATCACTTGACTTAGCTGGGAGTTAATCTTCCGGTTGATAGTGTCATTGACAACGTTCTTCAATCACTACCACCAAGCTACAAAAGCTTCGTGATGAACTATAATATGCAAGGGATGGATAAGACAATTCCTTAGCTCTTCGCGATGCTAAAGGCTGCGGAGGTAGAAATCAAGAAGGAGCATCAAGTGTTGATGGTCAACAAGACCACCAGTTTCAACAAGAAGAGCAAAGGGAAGAAGGGGAACTTCAAGAAGAACGGCAAGCAAGTTGCTGCTCAAGTGAAGAAGCCCAAGTCTGGACCTAAGCCTGAGCCTGAGCGCTTCTACTGCAAAGGGACTTGTCACTGGAAGCGGAACTGCCCCAAGTATTTGGCGGATAAGAAGGATGGGAAAGTGAAAGGTATATTTGATATACATGTTATTGATGTGTACCTTACTAATGCTCACAGTAGCGCCTGGGTATTTGATACTGGTTCTGTTGCTAATATTTGCAACTCAAAACAGGGGCTACGGATTAAGCAAAGATTGGCTAAGGACGAGGTGACAATGCGCGTGGGAAATGGTTCCAAAGTCGATGTGATCGCCGTCATCACGCTACCTCTACATCTACCTTCAGGATTAGTTTTAGACCTGAATAATTGTTATGTGGTGCTAGCGTTAAGCATGAACATTCTGGATCTTGTTTGATGCGAGACGGTTATTCATTTAAATCAGAGAATAATGGTTGTTCCATTTATATGAGTAATATCTTTTATGGTCATGCACCCTTGATGAGTGGTCTATTTTTACTAAATCTTGATAGTAGTGATACACAGATTCATAGTATTGAAGCCAAAAGATATAAGTTTAATAATGATAGTGCAACTTATTTGTGGCACTGTCGTTTAGGTCATATTGGTGTAGTGCATGAAGAAACTCCATACTGATGGGCTTTTGGAATGAGTTGATGCTTGCGAACCATGCCTCATGGGCAACATGACTAAGACACCGTTCTCCGGAACAATGGAACGAGCAACAGACTTATTGGAAATAATACATACTGATGTATGCGGTCCGATGAGTGTTGATGCTCGTGGCGGGTATCATTATTTTCTGACCTTCACAGATGATTTGAGCAGATATGGGTATATCTACTTGATGAAACGTAAGTCTGAAACATTTGAAAATTTCAAAGAATTTTAGAGTGAAGTGGAAAATCATCATAACAAGAAAATAAAGTTTCTACGATCTGATCGTCGAGGAGAATATTTGAGTTACGAGTTTGGTCTTCATTGGAAACAATGCAGAATAGTTTCGCAGCTCACCGCACCTGGAACACCACAGCGTAATGGTGTGTTCGAACGTTGTAATCGCACTTTATTAGATATGGTGCGATCTATGATGTCTCTTACTGATTTACTGCTATCATTTTGGGGTTATGCTTTAGAGACGGATGCATCCACATTAAATAGGGCACCATCAAAATCCATTGAGATGACACCATATGAACTGTGGTTTGGCAAAAAACCCAAGTTGTCGTTTCTTAAAGTTTGGGGTTGTGATGCTTATGTGAAAAAACTTCAACCTGATAAGCTCGAACCCAAATCAGAGAAATGTGTCTTCATAGGATATCCAAAGGAGACTGTTGGGTACACCTTCTATCACAGATCTGAAGGCAAGATATTCATTGCTAAGAATGGATCCTTTCTAGAGAAGGAGTTTCTCTCGAAAGAAGTGAGTGGGAGGAAAGTAGAACTTGATGAGGTAACTGTACCTGCTCCCTTATTGGAATGTAGTTCATCACAGAAATCAGTTCCAGTGATTCCTACACCAATTAGTGAGGAAGATAATGATGATGATCATGAAACTTCTGATCAAGTTACTACCGAACCTCATAGGTCAACCAGAGTAAGATCCGCACCAGAGTGGTACGGTAATCCTGTTCTGGAGGTCATGTTACTTGATCATGATGAACCAACGAACTATGAGGAAGCGATGATGAGCCCAGATTTCGCAAAATGGCTTGAGGCCATGAAATCTGAGATGGGCTCCATGTATGAGACCGAAGTGTGGACTTTGGTTAACTTGCCCGATGATCGCCAAGCCATAGAGAATAAATGGATCTTCAAGAAGAAGACTAACGCTGACGGTAATGTTACTATCTACAAAGCTCGACTTGTTGCGAAAGGTTTTCGACAAGTTCAAGGAGTTGACTATGATGAGACCTTCTCACTCGTAGCGATGCTTAAGTCCGTCCGAATCATGTTTGCAACTGCCGCATATTATGATTAAGAAATTTGGCAAATGGATGTCAAAACTTCATTCCTTAATGGATATCTTAAAGAAGAGTTGTATATGATGCAACCAGAAGGTTTTGTCGATCCAAAAGGTGCTAACAAAGTATGTAAGCTCCAGCGATCCATTTATGGACTGGTGTAAGCATCTCGGAATTGGAATATACACTTTGATAGTGTGATCAAAGCATATGGTTTTGTACAGACTTTTGGAGAAGCCTGTATTTACAAGAAAGTGAGTGGGAGCTCTGTAGCATTTCTGATATTATATGTGGGTGACATATTGCTGATTGGAAATGATACTGAATTTCTGAATAGTATAAAAGGATACTTGAATAAGAATTTTTCAATGAAAGACCTCGGTGAAGCTGCTTATATATTGGGCATCAAGATCTATAGAGATAGATCAAGACGCTTAATTGGACTTTCACAAAGCACATACCTTGATAAAGTTTTGAAGAAGTTCAAAATGGATCAAGCAAAGAAAGGGTTCTTGCCTGTGTTACAAGGTGTGAAGTTGAGTCAGACTCAATGCCCGACCACTGCAGAAGATAGAGAGAAAATGAAAGTCATTCCCTATGCTTCAGCCATAGGTTCTATCATGTATGCAATGCTGTGTACTAAACCTGATGTGTGCCTTGCTATTAGTTTAGCAGGGAGGTACCAAAGTAATCTAGGAGTGGATCACTAGACAACGGTCAAGAATATCCTGAAATACCTGAAAAGGACTAAGGATATGTTTCTTGTTTATGGAGCTGACAAAGAGCTCGTCGTAAACAATTTCGTCGATGCAAGCTTTGACACTGATCTGGATGACTCTAAGTCACAAACCGGATACATATTTTTATTGAATGGTGGAGCTGTCAGTTGGTGCAGTTCTAAGCAAAGCGTCGTGGCGGGATCTACATGTGAAGAGGAATACATAGCTGCTTCGGAAGCAGCAAATGAAGGAGTCTGGATGAAGGAGTTCATATCCGATCTAGGTGTCATACCTAGTGCATCGGGTCCAATGAAAATCTTTTGTGACAATATTGGTGCAATTGCCTTGGCAAAGGGATCCAGATTTCACAAGAGAACCAATCACATCAAGAGATGCTTCAATTCCATCCACGATCAAGTCAAGGAGGGAGACATAGAGATTTGCAAGATACATACGGATCTGAAAGTTGCATACCCATTGACTAAGCCTCTCTCACGAGCAAAACATAATCAACACCAAGACTCCATGGGTGTTAGAATCATTACAATGTAATCTAGATTATTGGCTCTAGTGTAAGTGGGAGACTGAAGGAAATATGCCCTAGAGGCAATAATAAAGTTGTTATTTATATTTCCTTATATCATGATAAATGTTTATTATTCATGCTAGAATTGTATTAACCAGAAAGTTATACATGTGTGAATACATAGACAAACAGAGTGTCACTAGTATGCCTCTACATTGACTAGCTCGTTAATCAAAGATGGTTAAGTTTCCTAACCATAGACACGAGTAGTCATTTAAGGAACGGGATCACATCATTAGAGAATGATGTGATAGACTTGACCCATCCGTTAGCTTAGAACTATGATCATTTAGTTTATTGCTATTGCCTTATCCATAACTTATACATGTTCCTATGACTATGAGATTATGCAACTCCAGAATACTGGAGGAACACTTAGTGTGCTATCAAACGTTACAACGTAATTGGGTGATTATAAAGATGCTCTACAGGTGTGACGCCCCGAGACCGATGCGCCAGGTGTCTTCCAGTTATTCGCTGTTGTTGCCGTGTCATTCGATTGCGTGTTGCATCTTGCCATGTCATCATGTGCATTACATCATCATGTTTTAAAAAAACTTGCATCCGTTCGGGTTCCCCCATTCTTTCCGTTGTCCGTTCTGAGCCCAGTCACACTTGCACGCGCCCGCGACACGTCCGGAATAGTATTTTATAAGTGCCCGGGAAATGTTCTCGGAATGGGATGAAAGTTGGCGTGGGGTGTTGTTTTGTTGTAGGTAGACCGCCTGCCAAGTTTCATCGCATTCGGAGCTCGTTTGATAGCCCAACCGTTAAACTATAGCGGCATTATAGCCGGTCTATCGTCGGACGTTTTCGGTCTCCGGAAACAGTCGCCGGGCCTCTCTCTCTTCTCTTCTATCAGCTCGAGACCGTCTACACAGTCCACTGCCTTCCGCCAAGCCCAACCTAACCTCTCTCGTCAGCTCACGGCCCTCCTCGCGCGCGCGTCCGAAACTGTCCCGAACCCGACCCGGATAGTCGTCATCATTGGATTCGGATCATCCCCAAACATCTACAAAACGTCTCCATTTTCTTTTTTAGGCTCCCTACCTATTTATTCTGGGCTGTCCGATTATGATAAGAGGGATTCAAACGACCCTACCCAAATCCACTCGGTATATATATCCGGATCAAACCCTAGTGCAATCCATCCATCCCCTCTCCGCCGCCAGCCGACCAACTCCCTCCTTCCTCGGGATCCTCCCAGATCCATCGAACCGCCACCTCCTCCTCGATCCAAATCCTCCCCTGTCCAGACACCGCTGCCACTGTCTTTCTCCCACCTCGGGTTCCCCTTCGCACCAATTAGCCACCACCAAAAAAACTTCCAATTCCATCGATCCATCCACCCAACTGCCGCCGCCCGAGAGCCTCGCTCGACCCCGTGCGCCACCACCGGCCGGCGACCTCGCCAGAGCTCTACCGGAACCGCCAGGCCAGCTCCTCGTGACCCTCTCCTTTCGTTCCCTTGTCCTTGAAGCTCTCTCTCCCTAACCTCTTCATCTCTCTGTACCTCAACAGGAGCTCTAGAGCCATGGTTTGATTTCGGCCTCGAGGTTCCGACACCGCCATCTCCTGCATCCGCTGCCGCGCCAAGTCTCGCTTCCTCACCCGTGCGTCAAGTTCTTGCTGCGGCCGCCTCGATCTGCCATGCCGATGCCCTCCATGGAGTTCCCTGCAGCTTCCCGTCAGCGCCATCTCGAACCGAGCCTCGCCCCTACACCGTCTTCCCCGCGCACCAAAGACCGGCGACCTCCAACCTCGCTGGAGTACCCAACCAGGGCAGCCCTTCCGCAATTCGTCGCGCCGCCCTGCCAGGACATGCCCCGCCGTCTCCTTCCTCGCCAGCTGCCACCGACCTCCATTCTGTCCTTAGCGCCGCCCGACCAAGTCCGGCGACCAAGCGCATGATCTGGTCGAGCTCGCCGCCCCTTGCCTACTTGCACGTCGTTCCCGTGCCTGGCCACCATGTCGCTGACCTTTGCTTCCCCTGCTACGAGCGATAGGATGAGGCACTGCCGGCGTTGACTCTATGACGAGCACGACCCCCTCCTCTGCTTCACGCATAGCGCAGCACCCTAACCCAGCTCTAGCGATCGCATGGGCCACAAGCAGATCCGGCCCAACGCCTCCCTTCGTGGCCTGCCTCTTCCTCCGACTGGGCTTGGCCCATGGGTGAGCTGCCCCAGTGCCCCTCTTGTTTTTTTTCTTTTCCTCCTGTTGGGCTAGCTAGTTTTGGCCCATATAGTGTTTTTTTCCTCGGGACGAATTTAGCTAATTTCCAGGGATTTGCAGATTTGCAGAAAAGACCCTATTCTTCTTGCATTTAACAACTCACCAACCATGCATCACATGTAAAAACTTAATATATGAAAAGTGCTTTGAATTTTGTGTACTTTCATAGTATGCCACTTTCATCCATGTTTGAAATGTTTAAAATGCTATTTGCATTAATTTTGCTTATATTCCATGTTAAAATGATTTATTTCATAACTTAATAACCGCAGCTTGGTTTTAAATAAATTATATATGTAAATGGGGTAGAAAAATGCCTAGTTTAACATGGTGCACTCATCTAGCATGTTTAAAAACTCTAAAATATGGTTTAGGGCAGAACAGTACCAAATCTAATATATGCTCATGAGGATTTTTTTTCCAGACTTGTTGCTTGTTGTTTTCGACCTCATTTAAACTTGCCTAGATAGGTAGTTTTGTCACGCTTCACCTTTTGCCATGCTAACCAACATTTGATATTGTTGAGTACATAACCGAGAGAGAACTAAATAAGTCATGTGGTGTTTCATTAATATGCAACTCGTTGCATATTGAGCTCCACTTAATTTGTAGTGTTGTTTGTTGCACTTTGCCATGCCATGCTTCATTAAACCGGACATGCATCATACTTGGTTGTGCATCATGCCATGTTTATGTGATGGTTGTTTACCATGTTGTTTGCTTCTTTCCGGTGTGCTTCTTCGGGTTAGTTCCGATAACGTCGCGTTTGTGAGGATTCGTTCGACTACTTGTCTTCTTCATGGACTCGTTCTTCTCCCTTGCGGGATCTCAAGCAAGATGATCATACCCTCGAAATTACTTCTATCTTTTCTTGCTAGTTGCTCGCTCCATTGCTATGCTGCAATACCTACCACTTGCTATATCATGCCTCCCATATTTCCATGTCAAGCCTCTAACCCACCTTGTCCTAACAAACCGTTGTTTGGCTATGTTACCGCTTTGCTCAACCCCTCTTATAACATTGTTAGTTGCAGGTGAAGATGGAGTTTGTTCCATGTTGGAACATTGTTATATGTTGGGATATCACAATATCTCTTATTTAATTAATGCATCTATATACTTGGTAAAGGGTGGAAGGCTCGGCCTTATGCCTGGTGTTTTGTTCCACTCTTGCCGCCCTAGTTTCCGTCATACCGGTGTTATGTTCCTTGATTTTGCGTTCCTTACGCGGTTGGGTTATAATGGGAACCCCTTGACGGTTCTCCTTGTATAAAACTCCTCCAGCAAGGCCCAACCTTGGTTTTACATTTGCACTAACAACCTATCACTTTCCCTTGGGTTCTGCAGACTCGAGGGTCATCTTTATTTTAACCCCCCCGGGCCAGTGCTTCTCTAAGTGTTGGTCCGAAACAGAGCAACTTGCAGCGCCACCTCGGGGAAACTTGAGGGTTGGTTTTAGTTGTACGTAGTGTTCATCCGGTGTTTCCCTGAGAACGAGATATGTGTAGCTCCTATCGGGATGTCGGCGCATCGGGCGGTCTTGCTGGTCTTGTTTTACCATTGTCGAAATGTCTTGTAACCGGGATTCCGAGTCTGATCGGGTCTTCCTAGGAAAAGGAATATCCTTCGTTGACCGTGAGAGCTTGTGATGGGCTAAGTTGGGACACCCCTGCAGGGTTTTGAACTTTCAAAAGCCATGCCCGCGGTTATGGGCAGATGGGAATTTGTTAATGTCCGGTTGTAGAGAACTTGAAACTTGACTTAATTAAAATGCATCAACCGCGTGTGTAGCCGTGATGGTCTCTTTTCGGCGGAGTCCAGGAAGTGAACACGGTTTTGGAGTTATGTTTGAACGTAAGTAGTTTCAGGATCACTTCTTGATCACTTCTAGTTCACGACCGTGCTTTGCTTCTCTTCTCGCTCTTATTTGTGTAAGTTAGCCACTATATATGCTAGTGCTTGCTACAGCTCCACCTCACTACCTTTTCCTACCCATAAGCTTAAATAGTCTTGATCGCGAGGGTGTGAGATTGCTGAGTCCCCGTGACTCATAGATTACTTCCAAAACCAGTTGCAGGTGTCGATGATACCGTGCAGGTGACGCAACCGAGCTCAAGTTGGAGCTTGAAGAAGATCGGGTTCGTTGTATTGTTTTGTTTTCCAGTTGATCAGTAGTGGAGCCCAGTAGGGACGATCGGGGATCTTTTGCATTAGGGGTAGTCTTCTTTTATTTTGGTTCCGTAGTCGGACCTTGATTGTATTCTGGATGATGTAATGCTATATTTATGTATTGTGTGAAGTGGCGATTGTAAGCCAACTCTTTATCCTTCTCTTATTCACTACATGGGATGTGTAAAGATTACCCCTGTTGCGACATGCCTACTATGCGGTTATGCCTCTAAGTCGTGCTCCGACACATGGGAGATATAGCCGCATCGTGGGTGTTACAAGTTGGTAATCAGAGCCTTCCCCGACTTAGGAGCCCCCTGCTTGATCGAATCGCTGGCGTTGTTGAGTCTAGAAAAAAATGTTTTGAGTCTTATAGGATTATATATATATATATATATATATATATCAGAGAGTAGGATTCTTTTTACTCCTCGGTCCCTTCGTCGCTCTGGTGAGGCCCCCTAACATAGAGTTTTGACTCTTCTCTTCTCAAAATTTGACGAAATTTTTTTAGGATCACGCTGGTATCTTGGAATCGTTCCAATGGTTTTGTGACGAGAACATTGTTCTTGGTGCCTCCTGACATTTAGGGGTTGTGGCAGTGTCCCGGGGAGTTGAGCTCCGAGGTGTTGTCGTCACAATTTTATCGTTGCAGTTCTGGAATACCTGAGTTTCGCCGACATCGAAAATCTCTTTTATGCAGTTGTTGGTGAGATAACCTTGACGCCACCCAGTACTGGGGTGGGAGTTTGGGAGTATTGCCCTAACTCGTATAACAGATGCTTTTCGAAGGTTGAGGTAAATGATTTCCGAAGGTTTCTTGGTTATGTGTTGAAGGATGGATACAACTGGATGTAGGATTTGCTAGTTTTGGGTGAGATATTATGCTTCCCCTGTATCCCCAACACCTGATTGCATAACCGGAAAGTTTTGGGAGTTTATAAGTGGGAATTCAAGTAGCTCCTAGGATATCTTTCCGACAGATGTATGCTATGAAATTGGGGTTCGACGTCTAGTGGTCCGCCTATCCACGGTTGGTTTTACAGTGGTCTCGTTGTGTCTTAAAGAGTCCTTGTCTATGCTGACTCGGGGACACTTCTTATGTCATGTGCACTGCCTTGTACATGATGGTGATGTACGATCAAGCCCGTGTGGGCCCCACCACAAAAAGTTCAGACGAAATCTCTAGCATATGTTTGTTCCGGCTTATTCTGGAAGCCAATCCTTTGTTTTGTTTTGAGTTGTGGTATTCAAGTTGCTTCGAAGTCAAGTGTTGATTCCATACCTTTCCGAAGCGGTGTTCTCATACTCCTATGTGAATACCAATCCTTCATGATAATCGAGATTGTCATGTCAATCCTTTTCAACCGGTGTGGTTCTCTTCAAGATGATCCTATCATTTTTTTCCATCCGCAAGATCAACTCAAGTCTTCTCAATGTTGTTTGTTTCATCCGTCCCAAGTTGCCTTTTGTTTTCCCGCCCTCCCACCCTTGTTTCTTCAAAGACTCAGATTTCTGAATCAAGTATCATTTTATGGATGTGAAGTCTCTCCATTCTTTTCCGTCAATGTTCTTATCCGGTGATTCTCAGGAATATGCTAACGGAGCTTCAAGTTAATCATTCTTCATTCTTTTTCTTCACCGGTGGATTCAATTCAAGCTTTTTCGATCATATCCTTTCCTTGTTTCAAATGTTTTCTCGTGCCGGTGCACCTCTTAATCATCCACCTCTTGCTATTTTGTATCCGGACTGCTGAAGATATCTCAGAAGATTTGTGTCTCCATTATCAATCCGTTCAAGATATCTCGAGGTTGTTATCTCATTCAAGCCATTTAATTCAACTGGTGCAATCTCTCTTTTCAAGAAATCGTTCAACGGTGTTTCTCTTGAGTGGGCCCTAACCCACAGGTCGTTTCCTAGGATCTTACCTGACTCTTCTAATTTTTCTTGGAATTACTCCCAAATTCATTTCAAGTTTGACGTAAGAATGTTTTATCATCAGTCATATGTATTTCGCCAAGATCTATCAAATTCTTTTCACCGTTGGTTCAACATTTCTATTCTTCATCCCAGAGTGCCTCGACAATTAAAGGTGGTGTTTCTCGTTGTCATTCTTAGATTTTGAAGACCAAAGAAGGGCTCTTAAATTCTTACCCGTTCTTCCAAAGATTCATGGTTCTAGCATGCTGCCATCCTCTCATAATTGTTTTTGATTGTAAAAATTCTTTTCACCAATCCGGAGCAATTAAAGATTCTTTTCAGTTTGATTCTGCGAAGGCCATCATTTCGGGTTTATTCATCCTCAGCTTTCAACTATTGTTCTCCAAATCTTACCGGTGCATCATTCAATTATTCTCTAATCAGCTCGTGATCTCTTCGTTCACTTGTATCTAAACTCTCTCAAGTATCTTCATTCATTTTCCAATTCTTCCCGGTGAATTTTGCCTTTGCTACATTCATTTTCAATTCTTACGGTGGTTCGTTCAAGAGTTATATTCCTTGGTTATCATATCAATTCATTCATTCTTTCCAATCTTACCTGCGGATCGTTGAAGTCTTTCCTCAAGTTTGCGCTATATCTATCTTAATCCTTTTTTACGAGAATAAGTAGTATGCCAAATCCATTGCTTGTCATCAATCTAAATTGGTGAAGGATACGCATAACATAATTCTTATTCTTCTTTCATCCAAGTGATTAATTCCTTCCTTCGGAGTTTGTTCTTGATGAATAAATTCTCGTTTTCTATTGTTTCATTTTTTTCTTTCTTTTCCCGGACTTCCAAGCTCTCATCATCACGAAGATCCATCTAATCATCGCAAGGCTTCACCTTGTGTTCTCAACTTCTCTTTCTTTTTTATCATCTTTTTATTACCGGAGTTCTTCATGGAGGTTACATGGTGGTTCATCAAGGATTCCTTTCATTCTTCAATTGTTCGTCAAGATTTCTCTCGAAGCGATGATCCGCCAAGCTATACTTCAAGTTTTCTTCATCTTGCATTCCGAAGTGCAATTCGTTCTACCTTATCTTTTGAGGTGGTGTTACGTCATTTTGACAATTGCTTGGTGTTTCATGATTCACAAGTTGTCCGGAATGACATATCTTAAATCCATCATTTCCAGTTCATTCAGGACATCTTTTCAACCCATCACGCTATTCCTTGGAGTTATCTTGGGTTATATTTCACCTAAAGCCTTCCATTGGGAATGTTGCTCTTTGTGATGATTACCTATGATCCAAGTTCTCTTATCACCTCAGTGGGAGAAGCTTTATATCTTTGCTATCTCTCAATCAAATCTTTTTTCCGTGAGTGGCAGAATTTCACCTCATAGTTTTGAGAAGTTTTCCATAAGCCCACTACAAGCTTACTCTTTTCGTTGTTGGTTTTCCAACAACTCCATTCAACCTTTTCTTCATAAGCATGCTCTTTCAATTTTAATTGCGAGAGTTGCCATTCTTCTTCTTTGTTCTTTTCTTTCCAACCATCTAGTTTTCCATTCATTTGTTCCGGAGGCACTGTGATGTTGCTCTCTTCGTCACATCATCTCATTTTGCCAAGATCATGTTATTTCCTTTTGCTTATCCATTCAACCGGAGTGTCGTGTTTTCATTCGAGCTCTCTCATCTTATCAAGTTTTACCTCCATTCTCAATCGGAGTGTTGTCTGAAATCTTTCTTACCCCTTGTGCCATTCTTTCAATAGTTCCGGAGGTAGTGTGTTGTTGATTTCATCAAGTATCCTCTCATCTTGTCAAGTTCAAGTTCAATTCCTTCCATTTACAGTCGGAGTGCTGCCCAAATTATATCATTCTTATTCATTCTCTATCTTGTTTCAACCGGAGAGTTGTCGTCATTGATCTTTATCGTTCCTTGTACATCTCGTTTCAACCGGAGTGCTTGCATGCACTTCTTGTCCATTGCAACCCTTTTTCCTATGTCTTTCAACCTACAAGGTTCTAGTAATGTTCCTTGTTCCACTGTTTTAACGGAGTGTTTTCAACTTTGTTCATCTTCGTTGTATTCTTTCTTTCAATTTGTTCAACCTCACAAGGTTCTTTGGTTTCACTCGTTTGTCAAAGAAGCAACTTAGTTTTACCTCTTCTATTCCTCTTCCGTTTCCCTCCGGTGCCATCCTAGATCTCGGGACGAGATCCTCTCATAGTGGTGGAGTGTTGTGACGCCCCGAGACCGATGCGCTAGGTGTCTTCCAGTTATTCGTTGTTGTTGCCATGTTATTCGATTGTGTGTTGCATCTTGCCATGTCATCATGTGCATTGCATCATCATGTTTAAAAAAAACTTGCATCCGTCTGGGTTCCTCCGTTCTTTCTGTTGTCCGTTCTGAGCCCAGACACACTTGCACACGCCCGCGGCACGTCCGGAATAGTATTTTATAAGTGGCTGGGAAATGTTCTCGGAATGGGATGAAAGTTGGCGTGTGGTGTTGTTTTGTTTTAGGTAGACCGCCTGCCAAGTTTCATCGCATTCGGAGCTCGTTTGATAGCCCAACAGTTAAACTATAGCGGCATTATAGCCGCTCTATCATCGGACGTTTTCGGTCTCCGGAAACAGTTGCCAGGCCTCTCTCTCTCTTCTCTTCTCTCAGCTCGAGACCGTCTACACAGTCCACTGCCTCCCGCCAAGCCCAACCTAAGCTCTCTCGTCAGCCCACGGACCTCCTCGTGCGCGCGTCCGAAACTGTCCCGAACCCGACCCGGATAGTCGTCACCGTTGGATTCGGATCATCCCCAAACATCTACAAAACGTCTCCGTTTTCTTTTTTAGGATCCCTACCTATTTATTCTGGGCCGTCCGATTACGATCGGAGGGATTCAAACGACCCTACCCAAATCCACTCGGTATATATATCCGGATCAAACCCTAGTCCAATCCATCCATCCCCTCTCCGCCGCCAGCCGACCAACTCCCTCCTTCCCCGGGATCCTCCCAGAGCCATCGAACCAGCCACCTCCTCCTCGATCCAAATCCTCCCCTGTCCAGACGCCGCTGCCATTGTCTTTCTCCCACCTCGGGATCCCCTTCGCACCAATTAGCCACCACCAAAAAAACTTCCAATTCCATCGATCCATCCACCCAACTGCCGCCGCCCGAGAGCCTCGCTCGTCCCCACACGCCACCACCGGCCGGAGACCTCGCCGGAGCTCTACCGGAACTGCCAGGCCAGCTCCTCGCAACCCTCTCCTTTTGTTCCCTCGTCCTTGCAGCTCTCTCTCCCTAACATCTTCATCTCTCTATACGTCAACAGGAGCTCCAGCGCTATGGTTTGCTTTCGGCCTCGAGGTTCCGACGCCGCCATCTCCTGCATCCGCTGCCGCGGCAAGTCCCTCTTCCTCGCCCGTGCGTCAAGTTCTTGCTGTGGCCGCCTCGATCTGCCATGCCGACGCCCTCCATGGAGTTTCCTGCAGCCTCTGTCAGCGCCATCTCGAACCGAGCCTCGCCCCTGCGCCGTCTTCCCCGCACGCCGCAGGAGACAGGAGACCGGCGACCTCCAACCTCGCCGGAGTACCCTACCAGGGCGGCCCTTATGCAGTTCGTCGCGCCGCCCTGCCAGGACGTGCCCCGCCGTCTCCGTCCTCGCCAGCGGCCGCCGACCTCCATTCCGTCCTGAGCGCCGCCTGACCAAGTTCGGCAACCGAGCGGGTGATCTGGTCGAGCTCGCCGCCCCTCGCCTACTTGCATGTCGTTCCCGTGCCTGGCGACCCTGTCGCTGACCTTTGCTTCCCCTGCTTTGTGCGACATGATGAGGCAGTGCCGACGTTGACTCCGCGACGAGCACGACCCCCTCCTCTGCTTCACGCGTAGCGCAGTGCCCTAGGCCAGCTCTAGCAATCGCATGGGCCACAAGCAGATCCGGCCCAGCGCCTCCCTTCGCGGTCTGCCTCTTCCTCCGACTGGGCTTGGCCCATGGGTGAGCTGCCCCAGCGCCCCTCTTGTTTTTTTTCTTTTCCTCCTGTTGGGCTAGCTAGTTTCGGCCCATATAGTGTTTTTTTCCTAGGGACAAATTTAGCTAATTTCCAGGGATTTGCAGATTTGCAGAAAAGACCTTGTTCTTCTTGCATTTAATAACTCACCAACCATGCATCACATGTAAAAACTTAATATATGAAAAGTGCTTAGAATTTTGTGTAGTTTCATAATATGCCACTTTCATCCATGTTTGAAATGTTTAAACTGCTGATTGCATTAATTTTGCGCATATGCCATGTTAAAATGATTTATTTCATAACTTAATAATCATAGCTCGGTTTTAAATAAATTATATATGTAAATGGGGTAGAAAAATGCCTGGTTTAACATGGGTGCACTCATCTAGCATGTTTAACAACTCTAAAATATGGTTTAGGGCAGAACAGTACCAAATCTAATATATGCTCATGAGGATTTTTTCTGGACTTGTTGCTTGTTGTTTCCGGCCTCATTTAAATTTGCCTAGATAGGTAGTTTTGTCACGCTTCACCTCTTGCCATGCTAACCAACATTTAATATTGTTGAGTACATAACCGAGAGAGAACTAAATAAGTCATGTGGTGTTTCGTCAATATGCAACTCGTTGCATATTGAGCTCCACTTAATTTGTAGTGTTGTTTGTTGCACTTTGCCATGCCATGCTTCATTAAACCGGACATGCATCATACTTGGTTGTGCATCATGCCATGTTTATGTGATGGTTGTTTACCATGTTGTTTGCTTCTTTCCGGTGTGCTTCTTCGGGTTAGTTCCGATAACGTCGCGTTTGTGACGATTCGTTCGACTACTTGTCTTCTTCATGGACTCGTTCTTCTTCCTTGCGGGATCTCAGGCAAGATGACCATACCCTCGAAATTACTTCTATCTTTGCTTGCTAGTTGCTCGCTCTATTGCTATGTCGTGATACCTACCACTTGCTATATCATGCCTCCCATATTGCCATGTCAAGCCTCTAACCCACCTTGTCCTAGCAAACCGTTGTTTGGCTATGTTACCGCTTTGCTCAGCCCCTCTTATAGCGTTGTTAGTTGCAGGTGAAGATGGAGTATGTTCCATGTTGAAACATGGTTATATGTTGGGATATCACAATATCTCTTATTTAATTAATGCATCTATATACTTGGTAAAGGGTGGAAGGCTCGGCCTTATGCCTGGTGTTTTGTTCCACTCTTGCCGCCCTAGTTTCCATCATACCAGTATTATGTTCCTTGATTTTGCGTTCCTTACGCGGTTGGGTTATAATGGGAACCCCTTGATAGTTCGCCTTGAATAAAACTCCTCCAGCAAGTTACATTTGCACTAACAACCTATCGCTTTCCCTTGGGTTCTGCAGACTCGAGGGTCATCTTTATTTTAACCCCCCCGGGCCAGTGCTTCTCTAAGTGTTGGTCCGAAACAGAGCCACTTGCAGCGCCACCTTGGGGAAACTTGAGGGTTGGTTTTAGTTGTACGTAGTGTTCATCCGGTGTTGCCCTGAGAACAAGATATGTGCAGCTCCTATCAGGATGTCGGCACATCGGGCGGTCTTGCTGGTCTTGTTTTACCATTGTTGAAATGTCTTGTAACCGGGATTCCGAGTCTGATCGGGTCTTCCTGGGAGAAGGAATATCCTTCGTTGACCGTGAGAGCTTGTGATGGGCTAAGTTGGGACACCCCTGCAGGGTTTTGAACTTTTGAAAGCCGTGCCGCGGTTATGGGCAGATGGGAATTTGTTAATGTCCGGTTGTAGAGAACTTGAAATTAACTTAATTAAAATGCATCAACCGCGTGCGTAGCCGTGATGGTCTATTTCCGGCGGAGTCCGGGAAGTGAACACAGTTTTGGAGTTATGTTTGAACGTAAGTAGTTTCAGGATCACTTCTTGATCACTTCTAGTTCACGACCGTGCTTTGCTTCTCTTCTCGCTCATATTTGTGTAAGTTAGCCACCATATATGCTAGTGCTTGCTGCAGCTCCACCTCACTACCTTTTCCTACCCATAAGCTTAAATAGTCCTGATCGCGAGGGTGTGAGATTGCTGAGTCCCCTCGACTCACAGATTACTTCCAAAACCAGTTGCAGGTGCCGATGATACCGTGCAGGTGACGCAACCGAGCTCAATGAGGAGCTCGAAGAAGATCGTGTTCGTTGTGTTGATTCGTTTTCCAGTTGATCAGTAGTGGGGCCTAGTCGGGGTGATCGGGGATCTTTTGCATTAGGGGTAGTCTTCTTTTATTTTGGTTCCGTAGTCGGACCTTGATTGTATTCTAGATGATGTAATGCTATATTTATTTATTGTGTGAAGTGGCGATTGTAAGCCAACTTTTTATCCCTCTCTTATTCAGTACATGGGATGTCTAAAGATTACCCCTCTTGCGACATGCCTACTATGCGGTTATGCCTCTAAGTCGTGCTCCGACACGTGGGAGATATAGCCGCATCGTGGTAGTTACAATAGGTGTCTCTGATGGTGTTTGTTGAGTTGGCATAGATCGCGATTAGGATTTGTCACTCTGATTGTCACAGAGGTATCTCTCGGCCCTCTCGGTAATGCACATCACTATAAGCCTTGCAAGCAATGTGACTAGTGAGTTTGTTGCGGGATGTTGCATTACGAAACGAGTAAAGAGACTTGCTGGTACCGGGATTGAACGAGGTATGATGATACCGACGATCAAATCTCAGGCAAGTAACATACCGATGACAAAGGGAACAAACATATGTTGTTATGCGGATTGACCGATAACGATCTTCATAGAATATGTAGGAACCAATATGAGCATCCTGGTTGTGCTATTGGTTATTGACCAGAGATGAGTCTCAGTCATGTCTACATAGTTGTCGAACCCGTAGGCTCTGCACGCTTAACATTCGATGATGATATGTATTATGAGTTATGTGATTTGATGTACCGAAGATAGTTAGGAGTCCCGGATGTGATCATGGACATGATGAGGAGTCTCGAAATGGTCGAGACATAAATATTGATATATTGGAAGGCAATGTTTGGACATAGGAAAGGTTTCGGATAGATTCGGGCATTTTCCGGAGTACCGGGGGGTTACCGGAATCCCCCCGGGGGTTACCGGAATCCGGGACTCCGAACAAACTCATAATATAGTGCGGACCCTTCGGTACATCAAATCACATAAAATCATAATACCAATCGTCATCGAACGTTAAGCGTGCGGACCCTACGGGTTCGAGAATTATGTAGACATGACCGAGACTCATCTCCGGTCAATAACCAATAGCGGAACTTGCATGCTCATATTGCTTTCTACATATTCTACGAAGATCTTTATCGGCCAAACCGCACAACAACATACGTTGTTCCCTTTGTCATCGGTATGTTACTTGCCTGAGATTCGATCATCGATATCATCATACCTAGTTCAATCTTGTTACCGGCAAGTCTCTTGACTCGTTCCGTAATGCAACATTTCGTAACTAATTCATTAGTCACATTGCTTGCAAGGCTTATAGTGATGTGCATTACCGAGAGGGCCCAGAGATACCTCTCCGATAATCAGAGTGAGAAATCCTAATCTCAATCTATGCTAACTCAACAAACACCATCGGATACACCTGTAGAGCATCTTTATAATCACTCAGTTATGTTGTGATGTTTGATAGCACATAAAGTGTTCCTCCGGTATTCGGGAGTTACATAATCTCATAGTCATAGGAACATGTATAAGTTATGAAGAAAGCAATAGCAATAAACTAAATGATTATAGTGCTAAGCTAACAGATGGGTCATGTCAATCACATCATTCTCTAATGATGTGATTCCGTTAATCAAATGACAACTCATGTCTATGGTTAGGAAACATAACCATGATTGATTCAACGAGCTAGTCAAGTAGAGGCATACTAGTGACACTCTGTTTGTCTATGTATTCACACATGTACTAAGTTTCCGGTTAATACAATTCTAGCAGGAATAATAAACATTTATCATGATATAAGGAAATATAAATAACAACTTTATTATTGCCACTAGGGCATATTTCCTTCAGTATTATGTAGTCAAAATCATTCATAAGAACAAGAGTGGCCAACTTTTTAGCCTTGGGATTCTTTATAACGGGAAGCTCAAAAAAAATAATCTTTGCAAGGTAGGATGAGTACGGATAAATTTATTTTCAATATTTAGAACTAGTGCTAAAATAGCTTCTGCATAAGATTTAGTCCTGTTAAGTATAGGAACATCATCAAGACTTAAATTTCCAAGGCAATTGAAAAATTCTTGGATACGTTCTTTTCCTATAACATTCCCTTGCCCTAAAACAAAATTTTTAGCATCCAGATTGCCAGATCATCCAATTTTAGGAGTTAGGCCATCATCTGTTTCTGCCATACTGGAATCACTCATGATAGCAAGCAAGAAGATAGATCCGACGAGAAACGGTGAACGAAAAAGAGGGCGAATAAAACGACAATTTTTTGTAAAGTGGGGGAGAGGAAAACGAGAGGCAAATGGAAAATAATGTAAATTGCGAGGAGATGAAATTTGTGATTAGGAACCTGGTAGATGTTGATGATGTCTCGCGGGCAACGACGCCAGAAATTCCTTTTGATGTCTGCTAGAACTACGTCGGTATTTCCCCAAAGAGGAAGCGATGATGCAGCACATCAATGGTAAGTATTTATCTCAGTGATGAGAACAAGGTTATCGAACCAGTAGGAGAACCACGCAACACTACGTGAACGGCACCTAAACACAAATAACAAATACTCGCAACCCGATGTATTAAAGGGGTTGTCAATCCCTTTCGGGCAACAATGCCATAAATTGGCAAAAGGACGTGAGAAAGTTGTAAAAAATTGATAGATAGATCACGCGAGAACGCGAGATAAAATAAATAAGAATAAATTTCAGCATGGTATTTTTGTATTTTTGGTTTAATAGATCTGAAAATAAAAGGCAAATAAAATAGATTCCAAAGGCAAATATAATAAAGAAGAGACCAGAGGGCCGTAAGTTTCACTAGTGGCTTCTCTCGAGAAAAATAGCAAACGGTGGGTAAACAAATTACTGTTGGGCAATTGATAGAACTTCAAATAATCATGACGATATAAAGGGAACGATCATTATATATGCATCATGTCCAAGATTAGTAGACCGACTCCTGTGTGCATCTACTACTATTACTCCACACATCGTCAACTATCCAACATGCATCTAGTGTATTAAGTTCATGGAGAAACGGAGTAATGCAATAAGAACGATGACATGATGTAGACAAGATCTATTTATGTAGAAATATACCCCATCTTGTTATCCTTAATGGCAACGATACATACGTGTCGGGTCCCCTCCTATCACTGGGATCAAGCACCGTAAGATCGAATCCATCACAAAGCACGTCTTCCCATTGCAAGATGAATAGATCAAGTTGGCCAAAAACCCAAATATCGGAGAAGAAATACGAGGCTATAAGCAATCATGCATAGAAGAGATCAAAGAAGACTCATATAACTTTCATGGATAAAAAGAGATAGATCTGATCATAAACTCAATGTTCATCGAATCCTAACAAACACATGCAGAAAGAGTTACATCATATGGATGTCCAAGAGACCATTGTATTGAGAATCAAGCGAGAGAGAGGAAGCCATCTAGCTACTAACTACGAACCCGAAGGTCTACAAAGAACTACTCACGCATCATCAGAGAGGCACCAATGGACATGATGAACCCCTCCGAGATGGTGTCTAGATTAGATCTGGTGTTTCTGGAACTTGCGGCAGCTGGAATTGATTTTCGTCGACTCCCCCTAGGGTTTCTGGAATATTGGTGTATTTATAGAGCAAAGAGGCGGTTCAGGAGGCCACCGAGGTGGGCATAACCCACCTGGGCGTGCCCTGGTGGGTTGTGCCCCCCTTGGGGCACCCCCCAGGTGCTTCTCTGGCCAATTGGGTGTCTTTTGGTCCATAAAAATCCACAAAAAGTTTCGCTGCGTTTGGACTCTGTTTGGTATTGATTTCCTGCGATGTAAAAAACATGCAAAAACAGCAACTGGCACTTGACACTATGTCAATAGGTTAGTACCGAAAAATAATATAAAATGACTATAAAATGATTATAAAACATCCAAGAATGACAATATAACAGCATGTAACAATCAAAAATTATAGATACATTGGAGCGTATCAGCACCGCATCGATCACGTTTGATCCAAAATCACCACAACATAGCATGTCTTATGTCATGGATCAAACCCGGCCAAAGGCATGCAACACAAACTCAAACACAATCATCATCAAAGAATTCATGACCACCTCAAAGGCCTCCATCATCACCATCTCCCCGATCACCTGCTTGTCCACCACCACCACCACCACCAACACGACCACCAACCCCATCACCTCCTTGTCCACCACTATCATCAACATGGCCACTACCACCATTTCAAAGAGAGATCTCCATTTGGTTCAAGATCTCCACACGAGTGAGCTCCCCAAAAAAATCTGCCATTGCATCCATCGTGGTTGGGTTCATGAACATGACAACACATTCCTTGGCCTTCTTATCTTTCACAAGCCTCTCCTCCTTAAGTGCAAGCCTACACTCCTTGCCTTCAACTTCCTCTCTTCGGTGGCCAAATTCCACCTCCACTTCTCGTCCTCCAACAACATGAGATCATTGCAAGGCTTTCTTGGTCTCAATCATGGCCACAAGCTCTTCCTTGTAGGTGCTGCCGAAGGCTCCTATCTTTTTCCTCTCTTTACAATCTTATTACCATCCGACCTCTTGTTAGAATTTTCATCCTCCTCGTCATTAGGTTCAATGGAAATGCTAATCCTTGACCTCGTCGGTGTGGTCTCGCAATTCCTCCTAATCCACTTATCACTGTGCAAAGTTCTTTGCACCATTGGTGAAATTTGAAGGGCTTGCTA
This sequence comes from Triticum aestivum, assembly GCF_018294505.1. Taxonomy (NCBI): domain Eukaryota; kingdom Viridiplantae; phylum Streptophyta; class Magnoliopsida; order Poales; family Poaceae; genus Triticum; species Triticum aestivum. The sequence continues at coordinate 103,158,855 of NC_057797.1, forward strand.
CCGTTCTTCTTGTTGTGTTGCTTGAGTAGCTCTTGGATGATAGGCCCATATGCCGAGATTTGCACCCCACTTAATGATGCATGGTTAACTTGATCAATACAAATGGACCATCGGTTGCAATGCTCTTGGATGGTAACCCAATGGTGCCCAAGAGAGCCATGGGTGCGGTTTGTGGGACTTCCATGATGGTGCTATAGTACTCTTCAATCCTACCCCAAAACTTGTCTTTTGGTTGATCTGTGCCAACCAATGCATCAAGTGGCACGTTCATCGAAGCATGGCACAAAGCAATATATTCATCTTGGCAATTTTTTGTGCCCTTGACATTGATGGTGCCTTCCCGCTTGATTGTGTCTCTATGGGATCATCAACCTCTTCAGCCTCCTCCTCCTCCTCCACTTCAGGATCATAGTCCTTCCGATGCTCTTCTTGTTGATCAAACACCGAATCATAGTTTAGATCATGAAGCCAAGTATGTGTTACTCCTCCAAAGAAGAAAATAACCCGTCCGTGTTCATCTTCACATTACAAAAACAACAACAACAAGAAGCTCATCACCCTACAACTGCAAACAATCACCAAACAATGCACTGGCCGAAATGAAGAGAATTTTTTGACATTGATGGCATTTCATAGACAACTTGGTGGTCACAAACCTTGGTGGCGGCGGTGGAGGTCGGGCATGCTGGATGGGCGGGCGGAGCGGTGGCCAGAGATGGGGTACAAGCCGCCGAGCGGGAATAAGGCACTTCTTCTTCCTCCTCTTCTCGGTGCGCGCTGTCGCGGTCACTCTCGACTTCCTCCCAGCTTGTCGATGGGTGGAGTACCGGGAGGGTGAACTTTTGTCGCTGGAGCCGCTGCAGCCTTGCCACCGACCTTACTGCCAGTCTTGGTAGCTGGTGTGGTGGCCCGAAGGAAGTTTTTTGGTGCCCAACCTCTTCCTTGGTGCGGGTGGTGTCGCATCGGCGGCGGTGGCCAGCTGTGTGGCGGAAGGATGTTGAGTGTGCATTGAGGCCGGAATCGGCAACATCGGTGGTGGCAGTGGCGAGAATGGTTGGTTGTGTGGTGGAAGGATCTTGATTCTCAGACGTATATACAATTTTTTTATTGTTTTGCGCTATTATATTATCACTTTTATATAATTTTTATAACAATTTTTATTATTTTTTAGACTAACCTATTAATTTAATGTCCAGTGTCAATTCCTATTTTCTGCATATTTTCGGTTTCGCAGGAAATCAATAACTATAGGAAGTTCCAAATACGATACCAAATTTTGATGATTTTTTCTCGACTACAAAGGACCTTAGAAGCTTCGGGGAAGGAGCCCAGACGACCACTAGGGGGACCATACGGCCAGGTGGCGCACCCTGGTCCTAGGGCGCGTGGGGCCCACAACAACCGCCTTAGCTCCGTTGCACCACCATAAATCCCTATAAATACAGAAACCATCAGTTATATTTTTACAAGAATTTTAACGCCTCCACTAACTCCTGATTCACACAAATCCAATTCGGAGGCCTGTTCCATAGCTCTGCCGGAAGGGGAGTCCATTGTCGAAGAAGAAGAAGAAGAAGAAGAAGAAGAAGAAGAAGAAGAAGAAGAAGAATTTTCAATCTAGAACAAATAAAAAAAATCAAAAATTAAATTCCAACCTATGGAAGATAGAAGCATGGGGGTGGTGTTACCCTAAAGAAACGATGCAAAAAATACAAATAAAATAAAAAATCTTCTATATCTAAATAGCTAGCCCCAACCAACCTATTTATCTGAACATGTCAGCATGACACCTCATCACACAACCTGCATGAGAAAAGGCCCACCCCTACTAACCTATTTCTTTCAACATGCATGCATGCATGCCACATCATCATGCAACATGTATGGGAAAAGACTCACCTCAACATGAGAATTTTTATTTGATTATGTGTATATTTAATAAATATTTTACAACTATACAATAATCAAACACAATAACTAATATGCAGTTTTAGTTTTAGCTCTTATATTATTACTTCAAATACTCATGTTTCATGCAATGAATCTCATTGAAATATGTTGCAAAATATTTCCGCAATAACGCGTGGGGTATCATCTAGTTTAATAAAAGGAGGAAGACTTCTAGAAGTGGTGTTACCTAAAAAATAATAAAAAGAGAATAAGTAGTTTATTTCTAAGGAAGAGAGAATTCTATAAGAAATTTTACCTGGCAGAAGAATGAAAAGACACAAAATAAAGACTAGCACATTTCTTTCTACGAAAGAATGCATTGTGGGAGTGGTTTAACCCTACAGAAACAACATAATTTTTAAAAACAAATTGATATATTATACAACTATGCCTAAGATGAACAATCATGAATACATTTTATTTGTGAAAAATATCATATTTTTTGTAAAGTTTCACCGGAAGTATCTCAAATATAATAAAAATTACATCAAAATTCCGAGACCATCAAGTGACCAGTACTGCCTTCAGAACGAGCCGCCGGCGCGCCGTAACCAGGTTGAAGGACTTGGTGGATGATGTAGGTGCCGCCGCCAACCCCCCTTTAGTAGTAGAGATAATAGTAAAGATTTTACACAGGAGAAGAATGAACAGAGACAAAAAAAATTAAGGACTAACAAATTTCTTTCTGATGGACATCAATAGTCCTACACCTACGTAACCATCCTGCGTTAACTTACTTAAACTACCCAATACCCCCCCCCCCCCCCCCCCCCCCCCCCCCCCCCTTGATTTTCGTAGGGTGGGGGCCTGGGCAATTCTTCTTGCATTACTCTAACGTACAGCCTAAGCCTTTCTGAGCGTTGCGTCACTTCCAGTGAACCAACTAATTTATTCCATGAATATTCTCTGCTCCAAATTATGAAACCGCAGTTCATGTGTGGACCTTTTGGAAGCCCGCCTAACATGGGTCATCGTGAGGCTGGCGTCTGACGGCAACCAAGGGAAAGGAGTCGAGTGCCCAATAGCAAAATTGCTTAATCGTTTTTAGGGTTTGTTGTACTTTGTTATATCAGAGCTACCCACCGCGCAGCCGAATCTAGTAACCAAGAATTGTCACTTGGCGTACAAGAGAGGTTAGAATCTAAGCTAATTAAAGTTAACTAAACTGAGTACTTTCAGCATGCATGCCCCCACAGTGCCATGCATCATGCACGCATGTACCTCTATAAATAGCATGCACGAGTCGAGCTCTCAACACCACCACAACACGACCTGCCCACTTACTCACTTAGTCACTTAGCAGTGCTCTACTACAGCTTACACTCGGTAACAGTTGCTCTGTCAACCATGCAAGGCCTCGCGCCATCTTCCAAGCTGTCTCTGACCGTCGTGGTCGTGGTGTTTCTTCTGGGCATGGCGGGCGCCGCCCACGGCCTGACGAGGGTCGTCGCCAACAGCCCCGACGAGCCGTGCATGAACATGACGCTCTACTACCACGACATCCTCTACAACGGCAACAACACGGCGAACGCGACGACGGCGGCGGCCACCAAGCCGACGGCGCTGGCCACGACTTACTGGAAGAACAGCACCTACTTCGGCGCGCTGATGGTGTTCAACGACCCCATGACGGTGGGGAGGGCGCTGCCCCTGGCCGGGGAGGAGCCGGCGGCGCGCGCTCAGGGGTTCTACTTCTACGATAAGCAGGAGTCGCTGACCTCCTGGTTCGGCTTCTCCATCGTCTTCAACTCGACCGCAAACAAGGGCACGCTCAACCTCGTCGGCGCCGACCTCATGGGCGACGCCACGCGGGATTTCTCCGTCGTCAGCGGCACCGGCGACTTCTTCATGGCGCGCGGCGTCGCAACCATCCGCACCGATGCCATCGAGGGCCTCTACTACTTCCGCCTGCAGATGGACATCAAGCTCTACGAGTGCTACGTCTGACTCTGACGATACAGCATGCATGCCCTGTGTGTGTGAACGAAAGCTCGTGTGTGAACGAGGGGTTGATGTTGTCTATGCTTTTCCATATTTTTTCTGGTGTGTGTGTGTGTGTGTGTGTGTGTGTGTGTGTGTGTGTGTGTGTGTGTGTGTGTGTGATGGGTTTTATGGTTGTGTATCATTGTCGCATACGCCCATAAGTATGCGAAATGCTCCGCACTCTTATTCATATCTTTACTGTTTAGCAAGACTGATTGGTTTGTAAGTGTTAGTTTAGGAGAGGTATCTCTTCTAGAGAATTTTTTACAGATTAAGTTTGTCCGTGTCACATATAGTCTCACCAAAAATCATCTCTCCACCATAACATATTAGTCAGGAAACATTTCAGATGACCCATTTGAAACGAGACACAATATTCACACGGTTGCAGTTACGCGACGGTGTGCAATATGTACAGTCGGATCCACCGACACATTTAAGGCAACACCTTGTTTTATGAGAGGGGGTCGGTTATGGTGTTCTCCTCTGGAAGGGCTAGTAGAAGAGGCGTGACTCAATAGAGGTGCGCAGTGTCAACGGTGGAGGCATCTTGAGAGGCCCTCGACGATATGTTTGTTGCAGTTGCGAGCTTCGGCGGCTGTTCCCGAGAGATTGGAATGGCCGTCTAGCAAAGAGTGGTGGAGAAAGTGAGAGGAATGAGCACAATCACCAAGGTAGGAGACATATTCCACACCGAGGAGGCGACTGGGCTCATGGCACTAGTCCTGCCACCGATGAGGAAATGACACCTTAGGCGGCATAAATCGAGCGATGGCATGAGGGGAGGGCATGGTTGCAATAACATCCAACAAGGTCCTGACTTTTCGCTCCAATTACAAAGAAGCTAAGACTTTGATGACGCTTACGGGGCACTATGGCGTCCATTTGAGTGCCACGCCTTGTCTTGGGAGCTCATGCGCACTCCATGTCCCCTCGTGATGGCTCTTCATCGAGAGTTATGATGAGATGATTGGTCATGTTGAGTTCCTAGCTCCCCCCCCCCCCCCCCCCCCCCTAAATCAAAACACACACACCATCTACGTTGCAAGTAGCGGTTCTTGCGAAATGGGCATGAAGAAAATATGCCCTAGAGGCAATAATAAAGTTATTATTTATTTTCTTATTTCATGATAAATGTTTATTATTCATGTTAGAATTGTATTAACCGGAAACATAATACATGTGTGAATACATAGACAAACAGAGTGTCACTAGTATGCCTCTACTTGACTAGCTCGTTAATCAAAGATGGTTATGTTTCCTAACCATAGACAAAGAGTTGTTATTTGATTAACGGGATCACATCATTAGGAGAATGATGTGATTGACATGACCCATTCCATTAGCTTAGCACCCGATCGTTTAGTATGTTGCTATTGTTTTCTTCATGACTTATACATGTTCCTATGACTATGAGATTATGCAACTCCCGTTTGCCGGAGGAACACTTTGTGTGCTACCAAACGTCACAACGTAACTGGGTGATTATAAAGGAGCTCTACAGGTATCTCCAAAGGTACATGTTGGGTTGGCGTATTTCGAGATTAGGATTTGTCATTCCGATTGTCGGAGAGGTATCTCTGGGCCCTCTCGGTAATGCACATCACATAAGCCTTGCAAGCATTGCAACTAATGAGTTAGTTGTGAGATGATGTATTACGAAACGAGTAAAGAGACTTGCCGGTAACGAGATTGAACTAGGTATTGAGATACCGACGATCGAATCTCGGGCAAGTAACATACCGATGACAAAGGGAACAAAGTATGTTGTTATGCGGTCTGACCGATAAAGATCTTCGTAGAATATGTAGGAGCCAATATGAGCATCCAGGTTCCGCTATTGGTTATTGACCGGAGACATGTCTCGGTCATGTCTACATTGTTCTCGGACCCGTAGGGTCCGCACGCTTAACGTTACGATGACAGTTTCATTATGAGTTTATATATTTTGATGTACCGAAGTTCGTTCAGAGTCCCGGATGTGATCACGGACATGACGAGGAGTCTCGAAATGGTCGAGACATAAATATTGATATATTGGAAGCCTATGTTTGGACATCGAAAGTGTTCCGAGTGAAAACGGCATTTATCGGAGTACCGGGGGGTTACCGGAACCCCCCCGGTAACCTAATGGGCCTTAATGGGCCTAGTGGAGGAAGAGGAGAGGAGGCCTAGGGGCTGCCGTGCGCCCCTCCCCCCCAAGTCCGAATTGGACAAGGAGGGGGGGCGGCGCCCCCCCTTTCTTTTCCCCCCTCTCTTCCTTCCCCCAAGTCCTAATCCAACTAGGGAAAGGGGGAGTCCTACTCCCGGTAGGAGTAGGACTCCTCCTGTGTGCCTCCTCCTAGGGCCGGCCGCACCCCCCCTTGCTCCTTTATATACGGGGGCAAGGGGGCACCTCTAGACACACAAGTTGATCCTCGTGATCGTTTTCTTAGCCGTGTGCGGTGCCCCCTTCCACCATACTCCTCGATAATATTGTAGCGGTGCTTAGGCGAAGCCCTGCGACAGTAGAACATCAAGATCGTCACCGCGCCGTCGTGCTGACGGAACTCTTCCCCGACACTCTGCTGGATCGGAGTCCGGGGATCGTCATCGAGCTGAACGTGTGCAGAACTCGGAGGTGCCGTACGTTTGGTACTTGGATCGGTTGGATCAGGAAGACGTACGACTACTTCCTCTACGTTGTGTCAACACTTCCGTTGCCGGTCTACGAGGGTACGTAGACAACACTCTCCCCTCTCGTTGCTATGCATCACCATGATCTTGCGTGTGCGTAGGAAAATTTTGAAATTACTACGTTCCCCAACAGTGGCATCCGAGCCTAGGTTTTATGTGTTGATGTTATGCACGAGTAGAACACAAGTGAGTTGTGGGCGATATAAGTCATACTGCTTACCAGCATGTCATACTTTGGTTCGGCGGTATTGTTGGATGAAGCGGCCCGAACCGACATTACGCGTACGCCTACGCGAGACTGGTTCTACCGACGTGCTTTGCACACAGGTGGCTGGCGGGTGTCAGTTTCTCCAACTTTAGTTGAACCGAGTATGGCTACGCCCGGTCCTTGCGAAGGTTAAATCAACACCAACTTGACAAAACTATCATTGTGGTTTTGATACGTAGGTAAGATTGGTTCTTGCTTAAGCCCGTAGCAGCCACGTAAAACTTGCAACAACAAAGTAGAGGACGTCTAACTTGTTTTCAGGGCATGTTGTGATGTGATATGGTCAAGACATGATGCTAATTTTTATTGTATGAGATGATCATGTTTTGTAACCGAGTTATCGGCAACTGGCCAGAGCCATATGGTTGTCGCTTTATTGTATGCAATGCAATTGCGCTGTAATGCTTTACTTTATCACTAAGCGGTAGCGATAGTCGTGGAAGCATAAGATTGGCAAGACGACAACGATGCTACGATGGTGATCAAGGTGTCGCGCCGGTGACGATGGTGATCATGACGGTGCTTCGAAGATGGAGATCACAAGCACAAGATGATGATGGCCATATCATATCACTTATATTGATTGCATGTGATGTTTATCTTTTATGCATCTTATCTTGCTTTGATTGACGGTAGCATTTTAAGGTGATCTCTCACTAATTATCAAGAAGTGTTCACCCTGAGTATGCACCGTTGCGAAAGTTCTTCGTGCTGAGACACCACGTGATGATCGGGTGTGATCGGCTCTACGTTCAAATACAACGGGTGCAAAACAGTTGCACACGCAGAATACTCAGGTTATACTTGACGAGCCAAGCATATACAGATATGGCCTCGGAACACGGAGACCGAAAGGTCGAGCGTGAGTCATATAGTACATAAGATCAACATAGTGATGTTCACCAATGAAACTACTCCATCTCACGTGATGATCGGACATGGTTTAGTTGATTTGGATCACATGATCACTTAGAGGATTAGAGGGATGTCTATCTAAGTGGGAGTTCTTTAGTAATATGATTAATTGAACTTAAATTTATCATGAACTTAGTACCTGATAGTATCTTGCTTGTTTATGTTTGATTGTAGATAGATGGCCCGTGCTGTTGTTCCGTTGAATTTTAATGTGTTCCTTGAGAAAGCAAAGTTGAAAGATGATGGTAGCAATTACACGGACTGGGTCCGTAACTTGAGGATTATCCTCATTGCTGCACAGAAGAATTATGTCCTGGAAGCACCGCTGGGTGCCAGGCCTGCTGCTGGAGCAACACCAGATGTTATGAATGTCTGGCACAGCAAAGCTGATGACTACTCGATAGTTCAGTGTGCCATGCTTTACGACTTAGAATCGGGACTTCAACGACGTTTTGAACGTCATGGAGCATATGAGATGTTCCAGGAGTTGAAGTTAATATTTCAAGAAAATGCCCGAATTGAGAGATATGAAGTCTCCAATAAGTTCTATAGCTACAAGATGGAGGAGAACAGTTCTGTCAGTGAGCATATACTCAAAATGTATGGGTATAATAATCACTTGATTCAATTGGGAGTTAATCTTCCAGATGATTGCGTCATTGACAGAATTCTCCAATCACTTCCACCTAGCTACAAGAGCTTCGTGATGAACTATAATATGCAAGGGATGAATAAGACAATTCCCGAGCTCTTCGCAATGCTGAAAGCTGCGGAGGTGGAAATCAAAAAGGAGCATCAAGTGTTGATGGTCAACAAGACCACTAGTTTCAAGAAAAAGGGCAAAGGGAAGAAGAAGGGGAACTTCAAAAAGAACAGCAAGCAAGTTGCTGCTCAGGAGAAGAAACCCAAATCTGGACCTAAGCCTGAAACTCAGTGCTTCTACTGCAAGCAGACTGGTCACTGGAAGTGGAACTGCCCCAAGTATTTGGCGGATAAGAAGGATGGCAAGGTGAACAAAGGTATATGTGATATACATGTTATTGATGTGTACCTTACTAATGCTCGTAGTAGCACCTGGGTATTTGATATTGGTTCTGTTGCTAATATTTGCAACTCGAAACAGGGACTACGGATTAAGCGAAGATTGGCTAAGGACGAGGCGACGATGCGCGTGGGAAATGGTTCCAAAGTCGATGTGATCGCGGTCGGCTCGCTACCTCTACATCTACCTTCGGGATTAGTATTAGACCTAAATAATTGTTATTTGGTGCCAGCGTTAAGCATGAACATTATATCTGGATCTTGTTTTATGCGAGACGGTTATTCATTTAAATCAGAGAATAATGGTTGTTCTATTTATATGAGTAATATCTTTTATGGTCATGCACCCTTGAAGAGTGGTCTATTCTTATTAAATCTCGATATTAGTGACACACATATTCATAATGTTGAAGCCGAAAGATGCAGAGTTGATAATGTTAGTGCAACTTATTTGTGGCACTGCCGTTTAGGTCATATCGGTGTAAAGCGCATGAAGAAACTCCATACTGATGGACTTTTGGAACCACTTGATTATGAATCACTTGGTACTTGCGAACCGTACCTCATGGGCAAGATGACTAAAACGCCGTTCTCCGGTAGTATGGAGAGAGCAACAGATTTGTTGGAAATCATACATACAGATATATGTGGCCCGATGAATATTGAGGCTCGTGGCGGATATCGTTATTTTCTCACCTTCACAGATGACTTAAGCAGATATGGGTATATCTACTTAATGAAACATAAGTCTGAAACATTTGAAAAGTTCAAAGAATTTCAGAGTGAAGTTGAAAATCATCGTAACAAGAAAATAAAATTCCTATGATCTGATCGTGGAGGAGAATATTTGAGTTACGAGTTTGGTGTACATTTGAAACAATGCGGAATAGTTTCGCAACTCACGCCACCCGGAACACCACATCGTAATGGTGTGTCCGAACGTCGTAATCGTACTTTACTAGATATGGTGCGATCTATGATGTCTCTTACTGATTTACCGTTATCATTTTGGGGATATGCTTTAGAGACGGCCACATTCACGTTAAATAGGGCACCATCAAAATCCGTTGAGACGACGCCTTATGAACTGTGGTTTGGCAAGAAACCAAAGTTGTCGTTTCTGAAAGTTTGGGGCTGTGATGCTTATGTGAAAACGCTTCAACCTGATAAGCTCGAACCCAAATCGGAGAAATGTGTCTTCATAGGATATCCAAAGGAAACTATTGGATACACCTTCTATCACAGATCCGAAGGCAAGACTTTTGTTGCTAAATTTGGAAACTTTCTAGAGAAGGAGTTTCTCTCGAAAGAAGTTAGTGGGAGGAAAGTAGAACTTGATGAGGTAACTGTACCTGCTCCCTTATTGGAAGGTAGTACATCACAAAAACCGGTTTCTGTGACACCTACACCAATTAGTGAGGAAGCTAATGATAATGATCATGAAACTTCAGAACAAGATACTACTGAACCTCGTAGATCAACCAGAGTAAGATCCGCACCAGAGTGGTATGGTAATCCTGTTCTGGAAGTCATGCTACTAGATCATGATGAACCTACGAACTATGGAGAAGCGATGGTGAGCCCAGATTCCGCAAAATGGCTTGAAGCCATGAAATCTGAGATGGGATCCATGTATGAGAACAAAGTATGGACTTTGGTTGACTTGCCCAAAGATCGGCAAGCAATTGAGAATAAATGGATCTTCAAGAAGAAGACTGACGCTGACGGTAATGTTACTGTCTACAAAGCTCGACTTGTCGCAAAAGGTTTTCGACAAGTTCAAGGGATTGACTACGATGAGACCTTCTCACCCGTAGCGATGCTTAAGTCTGTCCGAATCATGTTAGCAATTGCCGCATTTTATGATTATGAAAATTGGCAGATGGATGTCAAAACTGCATTCCTGAATGGATTTCTGGAAGAAGAGTTGTATATGATGCAGCCAGAAGGTTTTGTCGATCCAAAGGGAGCTAACAAAGTGTGCAAGCTCCAGCGATCCATTTATGGACTGGTGCAAGCCTCTCGGAGTTGGAATAAACGCTTTGATAGTGTGATCAAAGCATTTGGTTTTGTACAGACTTTTGGAGAAGCCTGTATTTACAAGAAAGTGAGTGGGAGCTCTGTAGCATTTCTGATATTATATGTAGATGACATATTACTAATCGGAAATGATATAGAATTTCTGGATAGCATAAAGGGATACTTGAATAAGAGTTTTTCCATGAAAGACCTCGGTGAAGCTGCTTACATATTGGGCATTAAGATCTATAGAGATAGATCAAGACACTTAATTGGACTTTCACAAAGCACATACCTTGACAGAATTTTGAAGAAGTTCAAAATGGATCAAGCAAAGAAAGGATTCTTGCCTGTGTTACAAGGTGTGAAATTGAGTAAGACTCAATGCCCGACCAATACAGAAGATAGAGAGAAAATGAAAGATATTCCCTATGCTTCAGCCATAGGCTCTATCATGTATGCAATGCTGTGTACCAGACCTGATGTGTGTCTTGCTATAAGTCTAGTAGAGAGTTACCAAAGTAATCCAGGAGTGGATCACTGGACAGCGGTCAAAAACATCCTGAACTACCTGAAAAGGACTAAGGATATGTTTCTCGTATATGGAGGTGACAAAGAGCTCATCGTAAATGGTTACGTTGATGCAAGCTTTGACACTGATCCGGACGATTCTAAATCGCAAACCGGATACATGTTTACATTAAACGGTGGAGCTGTCAGTTGGTGCAGTTCTAAACAATGCATTGTGGCGGGATCTACATGTGAAGCGGAGTACATAGCTGCTTCGGAAGCAGCAAACGAAGGAGTCTGGATGAAGGAGTTCATATCCGATCTAGGTGTCATACCTAGTGCATCGGGTCCAATGAAAATCTTTTGTGACAATACTGGTGCAATTGCCTTGGCAAAAGAATCCAAATTTCACAAGAGAACCAAGCACATCAAGAGACGCTTCAATTCCATCCGGGATCTAGTCCAGGTGGGAGACATAGAGATTTGCAAGATACATATGGATCTGAATGTAGCAGACCCGTTGACTAACCCTCTTCCACGAGCAAAACATGATCAGCACCAAAGCTCCATGGGTGTTAGAATCATTATTGTGTAATCTAGATTATTGACTCTAGTGCAAGTGGGAGACTGAAGGAAATATGCCCTATAGGCAATAATAAAGTTATTATTTATTTCCTTATTTCATGATAAATGTTTATTATTCATGCTAGAATTGTATTAACCGGAAACATAATACATGTGTGAATACATAGACAAACAGAGTGTCACTAGTATGCCTCTACTTGACTAGCTCGTTAATCAAAGATGGTTATGTTTCCTAACCATAGACAAAGAGTTGTTATTTGATTAATGGGATCACATCATTAGGAGAATGATGTGATTGACATGACCCATTCCATTAGCCTAGCACCCGATCGTTTTGTATGTTGCTATTGTTTTCTTCATGACTTATACATGTTCCTATGACTATGAGATTATGCAACTCCCGTTTGCCGGAGGAACACTTTGTGTGCTACCTAACATCACAACATAACTGGGTGATTATAAAGGAGCTCTACAGGTGTATCCAAAGGTACATGTTGGGTTGGCGTATTTCGAGATTAGGATTTGTCACTCCGATTGTCGGAGAGGTATCTTTGGGCCCTCTCGGTAATGCACATCACATAAGCCTTGCAAGCATTGCAACTAATGAGTTAGTTGCGAGATGATGTATTACGAAACGAGTAAAGAGACTTGCCGGTAACGATATTGAACTAGGTATTGAGATACCGACGATCGAATCTCGGGCAAGTAACATACCGATGACAAAGGGAACAAAGTATGTTGTTATGCGGTCTGACCGATAAAGATCTTCGTAGAATATGTAGGAGTCAATATGAGCATCCAGGTTCCGCTATTGGTTATTGACCGGAGACATGTCCCAGTCATGTCTACATTGTTCTCGGACCCGTAGGGTCCGCACGCTTAACGTTACGATGACAGTTTCATTATGAGTTTATATATTTTGATGTACCGAAGTTCATTCGGAGTCCCGGATGTGATCATGGACATGACGAGGAGTCTCGAAATGGTCGAGACATAAAGATTGATATATTGGAATCCTATGTTTGGACATCGGAAGTGTTCCGAGTGAAAACGGCATTTTACCGAAGTACTGGGAGGTTACCGGAAGCCCCCGGTAACCTAATGGGCCTTAATGGGCCTAGTGGAGGAAGAGGAGAGGAGGCCTAGGGGCTGCCGTGCGCCCCTCCCCCCCCAAGTCCGAATTGGACAAGGAGGGGGGCGCCCCCCCTTTCCTTTCCCCCTCTCTTCCTTCCCCCCAAGTCCTAATCCAACTAGGGAAAGGGAGGAGTCCTACTCGCGCGCCTCCTCCTAGGGCCGGCCGCACCCCCCTTGCTCCTTTATGTACGGGGGCAAGGGGGCACCTCTAGACACACAAGTTGATCCTCGTGATCGTTTTCTTAGCCGTGTGCGGTGCCCCCTTCCACTATACTCCTCGATAATATTGTAGCGGTGCTTAGGCGAAGCCCTGCGACAGTAGAACATCAAGATCGTCACCATGCCGTCATGCTGACGGAACTCTTCCCCGACACTTTGCTGGATCGGAGTCCGGGGATCGTCATCGAGCTGAACGTGTGCAGAACTCGGAGGTGTCGTACGTTCGGTACTTGGATCGGTCGGATCGGGAAGACGTACGACTACTTCCTCTACGTTGTGTCAACACTTCCGTTACCGGTCTACGATGGTACGTAGACAACACTCTCCCCTCTCGTTGCTATGCATGACCATGAACTTGCGTGTGTGTAGGAAAATTTTGAAATTACTACGTTCCCCAACAGGGCAAACACTCCATGACCATTTTAACAGGACTAACATGACGACGTCTCATGAATCTTTCTTAGGGCCTTGTTTGGAATTGGAGCCAACTAGGTGATATGTTTGGAAGCAACTTCCAGTGTTCGTTCTCTCCACCAGCAAATAGTTTGAATTTTCGTATCTAGTAAGGCATAGGGAGGGGCTACATGATTTCATTCTCAGATTCACGCAGATGAGGAACACTATTCTCAACATCAAGGAAGAAACCATTATCTCCAAAAAAAATCCAGAAATGTGAGTAGCGGGAACTACCTTGACACCCTGACTAAAAGGTATACACAAAATGTCGGCAAGCTAATGAAGAAGGACGATCTTGCAATTAAGGTACATTTTAATTTTCTTAGCGATTTACATTCTTCATATCCTTACACTAGAATTACGTTTTAGTTTTCTAAAATATATACTAGAAATCTTGTCGAGAAGATCTTTCAAACAAGATTGCTGTTGAATATATTTTGAACTCATTTATATTTTGTTGTTTCACAAATTGATTGAAATAAAATTCACAAGTGATATAAACTACTAACATTTTTTTAGTTAATTCCAAAATGATTTTATTATATTACAAAAATAATTTTAATTAATTGTAAGTCCAAAATGATTTATTATTTCAATTTTTTTTAAAAGAAACTAAAAGTGATTTAAGTTATACCAAAACAATGATTTCCATGTTTACCATTTTCACTATTTGAAATATTTTAGAAACATATATTTCAGTAATTTCAGTACCCTTTTCAACTTCGTTCATTTGAAATATTTCACATATCACATATTTCACTTATTTGAAATATTTCTGAAACATATATCTCAGTAATTTCAGTACATATTCCATTGATCATATTTTCACGTATTTCAGTTATTTCAAAATTGTGGATTTGAGTTATTTCATATAAACCATTTCATTTATTACAAAACAGTTTCACTATTCAAAAATGATATCTCAGTTATTAAAATTTCATCAAAAATGATTTTAATTATTTCACTAGCTTCAAAGACAACTATTGCAATAATTTCAAAATCGAGTTCTACATACGAGAAAAGTCATTTTCACTTCACTAGTGTGAAAATGATTATAATATGTATCAATATGTTTCTAAAATGTAGTGAAGTAATTTAAGTATGCATTCAATTCTATTTGAAATAATGTAATGTTTATGCAAACAATTTTAAATATGATTGAGACAAAAATTAATTAAAACTATTTAGAATATATGAAAATTTGGTCTTGTTCTAAGATCTTCTTAATACGAATTCCAATATATAAATAGTTTTGAATATCAATTTTTATTTAAAATATATCACTCAACTAAAATAGAAAATGCATGTGAATTAATAGTAGTAAGGACCACTGAGAGGCATGCAAGCAAGTGGGACAACAGCCGGGAGGGCCATTTTGACTCCTGGGTGCATATGCGCCCTAATGAACAGTATATTCAAAATAAATAGTAAATAAAAATTAAAAATTATGAATTATTTGTAGATGTTCTTGTTAGTGTAAAAAGTGTGCTTGCCAATTTCCGTGCGAAACGGGATGAGGGTGCTTCATCGGTGAAAAGAAAACAAAAAAATGTAACATTTGTAGGTAATATTTGTCGTTCGTTTTCTTTTTTGCACAGATCAAATACTTAGCCTTTCCTCCTAACAATTTTCAGGTAGCATTTTGGGGTGACAATGATCACATCTATTTTTTTTTCAAATTTTTTTACATTTAAAAAAAAACATTTTTGATGGCCAGGAGCATATGCTCTCAAGAGCCGAATTGGGTTTCTGGACAACAGCCTCTCAAAGTTGGCATCAGTGGCTTCCAAAGCTAACTCTAGGGCGCGGGCCGCAGGCCGCAGTGGTGATTCAGTGCTAGCGTTGCCTCGCACCGAGACCCCGCCGCGGGTGATAGAGACATCACTGCATGGGCCGACCACCTGCATGCTAGGCTGAAACCCAATACAACATTTGTTTTCATTCTGAAGACAACTTCCTTCAACCTCTCAAAACAGGCTTTCGCTCCGCTTTATATATAAAGCATCAATGAAGCAAACTACACAGCCGAACGATATAAGGAGGAGAGGTAGCCCTCTTACAAAGCCGATCCCAGAATAAACGGATCATCAATGGTACCGACAAAAAAGCACAGGAGGACCCGAGTACAACATCATGCTACGCCCTATACACCTAAGCTCCACGACAACACCCTCAGGAGGGATGTCAGCGCCAAGCGTCGCCGCTGTTGAGTCCACAATGGATAAAGGTTTTCACCCGAAACCCGGACATGGATGGGAACACCACAACGACGTCTTCAAGAAGAGAGTGGCGCCCTTGAGCGTCACCATCGTCGGCGCCAGAGCACAGAGCTTTTGCTCGATAGTTCTCGCGTGTCACCACGAGGTCTTCAGAAGAAGCATGTCGTACTCAAGTCCCCAGATCTAGATCGAGGTGCCCCATAGAGACCGAGAGCAGGCCCTAGCTACCTTGCGCCAAGCCTCTCGCTGCCCACATGACCAAGAGACAATGCCACCACCGCCGCCATGGGGCCTGCCGGGGAGCCAACCATGCGGACCACCATCCAGAGCCGCCGCCCCGGCATCCATGCCACGAGACAGAGCCGTTCGTCCACTTCACCATTGTGATGCCCCCAATTTGACCGTACACTAATCATGCATGCAAATGTGTACGACCAAGATCAGGGACTCACGGAAAGATATCACAACACAACTCTAGACACAAATTAAAAATCATACAAGCTTCATATTACAAGCCAGGGGCCTCGAGGGCTCGAATACATAAGCTCGATCAAAAACGAGTCAGCGAAGCAACAATATCTGAGTACAGACATAAGATAAACAAGTTTGCCTTAAGAAGACTAGCATAAAAGTAGCAACGATCGAAAAGGCGAGGCTCCTGCCTGGGACCTCCTAACTACTCCTCGAAGCCAAACTCCATGTAGAATCATCCTCGGGATCCTCTGGCTCCTGGACTCCATCATATGATCGCAATAACCGGGAAAAGGGGGAAAAGAAGTAGAAAAGCAACCGTGAGTACTCATACAAAATACTCGCAAGAAAGGATCTACACTACGTATGCATTGGTATCAATGAAATGGGTAGTATCTGTGGACGGAACTGCAGAATGTCAGAATAAGAGGGGGATAGCTAGTCCTAACGAATACTACGCTTCTGACAACCTCCATCTTGAAGCAGTAGAAGAGATTAGATGGTAAGTTAACCAAGTATCATCGCATAGCATAATCCTGTTGGAAATATGCCCTAGAGGCAATAATAAAATGGTTATTATTATATTTCCTTGTTCATGACAATTGTCTATTATTCTTGCTATAATTGTGTTATCTGGAAATCGTAATACATGTGTGAATATATATACCACAACATGTCCCTAGTAAGCCTCTAGATGACTAGCTCGTTGATCAATAGATGGTTATGGTTTCCTGACCATGGACATTGGATGTCATCGATAACGGGATCACATCATTAGGAGAATGATGTGATGGACAAGACCCAATCCTAAGCATAGCACAAGATCGTGTAGTTCGTTTGCTAGAGCTTTTCTAAGTGTCAAGTATCATTTCCTTAGACCATGAGATTGTGCAACTCCCGGATACCGTAGGAGTGCTTTGGGTGTGCCAAACGTCACAACGTAACTGGGTGGCTATAAAGGTACACTACAGGTATCTCCAAAAGTGTCTGTTGGGTTGGCATGAATCGAGACTGGGATTTGTCACTCCGTATGACGGAGAGGTATCTATGGGCCCACTCGGTAATGCATCATCATAATGAGCTCAGTGTGACTAAGTAGTTGGTCACGGGATGATGTGTTACGAAATGAGTAAAGTGACTTGCCGGTAACGAGATTGAACAAGGTATTGGGATACCGATGATCGAATCTCGGGCAAGTAACGTACCGATTGACAAATGGAATTGAATACGGGATTGATTGAATCCTCGACATCATGGTTCATCCGATGAGATCATCATGGAATATGTAGGAGCCAACATGCGTATCCAGATCCCGCTGTTGGTTATTGGCCGGAGAGTTGGCTCAGTCATGACTGCATGGTTCCCGAACCCGTAGGGTCTACACACTTCAGGTTCGGTGACGCTAGGGTTGTGGAGATATTAGTATGCAGTAACCCGAAAGTTGTTCGGAGTCCCGGATGAGATCCCGGACGTCACGAGGAGTTTCGAAATGGTCCGGAGGTAAAGATTTATATATAGGAAGACCAGTTTCGGCCACCGGGAAAGTTTCGGGGGTCACCGGTATTGTACCGGGACCACCGGAAGGGTCCCGGGGGTCCACCAGGTGGGGCCACCTATCCCGGAGGGCCCCATGGGCTGAAGTGGGAAGGGAACCAGCCCCTGGTGGGCTGGTGCGCCTCCCTTGGGCCTCCCCCCGCGCCTAGGGATAGAAACCCTAGGGGTGGGCGCGCCTCCACTTGGCTTGGGGGCCAAGCCACCCCCTTGGCCGCCGCCCCCCATCTAGATGGGATCTAGAGGGGACGGCGCCCCCCTGGTCCCTATATATAGTGGAGGGGAGGGAGGGCAGCCGCAACCAAGTCCCTGGCGCCTCCCTGTCCCTCCGTGACACCTCTCCCTCTCGTTGGTGCTTGGCGAAGCCCTGCCGAGATCCCGCTGCTTCCACCACCACGCCGTCGTGCTGCTGGATCTCCATCAACCTCTCCTCTTCCCTTGCTGGATCAAGAAGGAGGAGACGTCTCTCCCAACCGTACGTGTGTTGAACGCGGAGGTGCCGTCCGTTCGGCGCTCGGTCATGGGTGATTTGGATCACGACGAGTACGACTCCATCAACCCCGTTCTCTTGAACGCTTCCGCTCGCGATCTACAAGGGTATGTAGATGCACTCCTCTTCCCCTCGTTGCTAGATGACTCCATAGATTGATCTTGGTGATGCGTAGAAAAATTTGAAATTTCTGCTACGTTCCCCAACAGTGGCATCATGAGCTAGGTCTATGCGTAATTTCTATGCACGAGTAGAACACAAGTTGTTGTGGGCGCTGATTTTGTCAATTTACTTGCCGTTACTAGTCTTATCTTGATTCGGCGGCATCGTGGGATGAAGCGGCCCAGACCGACCTTACACGTACGCTTACGTGAGACTGGTTCCACCGACTGACATGCACTAGTTGCATAAGGTGGCTAGCGGGTGTCTGTCTCTCCCACTTTAGTCCGATCGGATTCGATGAAAAGGGTCCTTATGAAGGGTAAATAGAAATTGGCATATCACGTTGTGGTTTTGGCGTAGGTAAGAAACGTTCTTGCTAGAAACCTATAGCAGCCACGTAAAAACTTGCAACAACAATTAGAGGACGTCTAACTTGTTTTTGCAGCATGTGCCGTGTGATGTGATATGGCCAAAAGGATGTGATGAATGATATATGTGATGTATGAGATTGATCATGTTCTTGTAATAGGAATCACGACTTGCATGTCGATGAGTATGACAACCGGCAGGAGCCATAGGAGTTGTCTTAATTTATTTATGACCTGCATGTCAACATAAACGTCATGTAATTACTTTACTTTATCGTTAACCGTTAGCCATAGTAGTAGAAGTAATAGTTGACGAGACAACTTCATGAAGACATGATGATGGAGATCATGATGATGGAGATCATGGTGTCATGACGGTGACAATGATCATGGCACCCCGAAGATGGAGATCAAAAGGAGCAAAATGATATTGGCCATATCATGTCACTATTTGATTGCATGTGATGTTTATCATGTTGTACATCTTATTTGCTTAGAACGACAGTAGCATAAATAAGATGATCCCTCGCAATAATTTCAAGAAAGTGTTCCCCCTAACTGTGCACCGTTGCTAAGGTCCATTGTTCCGAAGCACCACGTGATGATCGGGTGTGATAGGTTCTAACATTCGCATACAACGGGTGTAAGCCAGATTTACACACGCAATACACTTAGGTTGACTTGACGAGCCTAGCATGTACAGACATGGCCTCGGAACACGGAAGACCGAAAGGTCGAACATGAGTCGTATAGAAGATACGATCAACATGAAAATGTTCACCGATGATGACTAGTCCGTCTCACGTGATGATCGGACACGACCTAGTTGACTCGGATCATGTATCACTTAGATGACTAGAGGGATGTCTATCTGAGTGGGAGTTCATTAATAATTTGATTAGATGAACTTAATTATCATGAACATAGTCTAAAATCTTTGCAATATGTCTTGTAGATCAAATGGCCCACGCTAATGTTGTCCTCAACTTCAACGCGTTCCTAGAGAAAACCAAGCTGAAAGACGATGGTAGCAACTATACGGACTGGGTCCGGAACTTGAGGATCATCCTCATAGCTGCCAAGAAAGCATATGTCCTTGAAGCACCGCTAGGTGAAGCACCACCCCCAGCAAACCAAGACGTTATGAACGCTTGGCAGTCCCGTGTTGATGATTACTCCTTGGTTCAGTGCGGCATGCTTTACAGCTTAGAACCGGGGCTCCAGAAGCATTTTGAGCAACACGGAGCATATGAGATGTTCCAAGAGCTGAAAATGGTTTTCCAAGCTCATGCCCGGGTCGAGAGATATGAAGTCTCCGACAAGTTCTACAGTTGTAAGATGCAGGAGAATAGTTCCGTCAGCGAGCACATACTCAAAATGTCTGGGTTGCACAACCGCTTGTCTCAGTTGGGAGTTAATCTCCTGGATGATGCCGTCGTTGACAGAATCCTTCAGTCGCTCCCACCCAGCTACAAGAGCTTTTTGATGAACTTCAATATGCAGGGGATGGAAAATACCATTCCTGAGGCATATTTGATGCTGAAATTAGCGGAGGTGGAAATCAAAAAGGAACATCAAGTGTTGATGGTGAATAAAACCACTAAGTTCAAGAAAGGCAAGGGTAAAAAGAACTTTAAGAAGGACGGCAAGGGGGTTGCCGCGCCCGGTAAGCAAGCTGCCGGGAAGAAGCCAAAGAATGGACCCAAGCCCGAGACTGAGTGTTTTTATTGCAAGGGAAGTGGTCACTGGAAGCGGAACTGCCCCAAGTACTTAGCGGACAAGAAGGCCGGCAACACCAAAGGTATATGTGATATACATGTTATTGATGTGTACCTTACCAGTACTCGTAGTAGCTCCTGGGTATTTGATACCGGTGTGGTTGCTCATATTTGTAACTCAAAACAGGAGCTGCGGAATAAGCGGAGACTGGCGAAGGACGAGGTGACAATGCACGTCGGGAATGGTTCCAAGGTCGATGTGATCGCCGTCGGCACGCTACCTCTACATTTACCTACGGGATTAGTTTTAAACCTCAATAATTGTTATTTAGTGCCAGCTTTGAGCATGAACATTGTATCAGGATCTCGTTTAATACGATATGGCTACTCATTTAAATCCGAGAATAATGGTTGTTCTATTTATATGAGAGATATGTTTTATGGTCATGCCCCGCTGGTCAATGGTTTATTCTTATTTAATCTCGAACGTGATGTTACACATATTCATAGTGTGAATACCAAAAGATGTAAAGTTGATAATGATAGTCGCACATACTTGTGGCACTGCCGCCTTGGTCACATTGGTGTCAAACGCATGAAGAAACTCCATGCAGATGGACTTTTGGAGTCTCTTGATTATGAATCATTTGACACGTGCGAACCATGCCTCATGGGCAAAATGACCAAGACTCCGTTCTCTGGAACAATGGAGCGAGCGACCAACTTGTTGGAAATCATACATACTGATGTGTGCGGTCCATTGAGTGTTGAGGCTCGCGGTGGCTATCGTTATGTTCTCACTCTCACTAATGACTTGAGTAGATATGGGTATGTCTACTTAATGAAACACAAGTCTGAAACCTTCGAAAAGTTCAAGGAATTTCAGAGTGAGGTTGAGAATCAACATGACAGGAAAATCAAGTTCTTGCGATCAGATCGTGGGGGAGAATATTTGAGTCACGAATTTGGCACGCACTTAAGGAAATGTGGAATAGTTTCACAACTCATGCCGCCTGGAACACCTCAACGTAATGGTGTGTCCGAACGTCGTAATCGCACTCTATTGGATATGGTGCGATCTATGATGTCTCTTACCGATCTACCGCTGTCATTTTGGGGCTATGCTTTAGAGACCGCCGCATTCACTTTAAATAGGGCTCCGCCAAAATCCGTTGAGACGACACCATATGAATTATGGTTTGGGAAGAAACCTAAGCTGTCGTTTCTAAAAGTTTGGGGATGCGATGCTTATGTGAAGAAACTTCAACTTGAAAAGCTTGAACCCAAATCGGAAAAATGCGTCTTCATAGGATACCCTAAAGAAACTATTGGGTATACCTTCTACCTCAGATCCGAAGGCAAGATCTTTGTTGCCAAGAATGGATCCTTTCTAGAGAAAGAGTTTCTCTCGAAAGAAGTAAGTGTGAGGAAAGTAGAACTTGATGAAATATTGCCTCTTGAACCGGAGAGTGGCGCAGCTCAGTAAATGTTCCTGAGGTGCCTGCACCGGCTAGAGAGGAAGTTAATGATGATGATCATGAAACTTCAGATCAAGTTGCTACTGAGCTTCGTAGGTCCACAAGGACACGTTCCGCACCAGAGTGGTATGGCAACCCTGTCCTGGAAATCATGTTGTTAGACAATGGTGAACCTTCAAACTATGAAGAAGCAATGGCGGGCCCGGATTCCGACAAATGGCTGGAAGCCATGAAATCCGAGATAGGATCCATGTATGAAAACGAAGTATGGACTTTGACTGACTTGCCCGATGATCGGCGAGCCATAGAAAACAAATGGATCTTTAAGAAGAAGACAGACGCGTATGGTAATGTGACCATCTATAAAGCTCGGCTTGTCGCTAAGGGTTATCCACAAGTTCAAGGGGTTGACTACGATGAGACTTTCTCACCCGTAGTGAAGCTGAAGTTCATCCGAATCATGTTAGCAATCGCCGCATTCTATGATTATGAGATATGGCAAATGGACGTCAAAACGGCATTCTTTAATGGTTTCCTTAAGGAAGAATTGTATATGATGCAGCCGGAAGGTTTTGTCGATCCTAAGAATGCTGACAAGGTGTGCAAGCTCCAACGCTCAATCTATGGGCTGGTTCAAGCATCTCGGAGTTGGAACATTCGTTTTGATGAGATGATCAAAGCGTTTGGGTTTACACAGACTTATGGAGAAGCCTGCATTTACAAGAAAGTGAGTGGGAGCTCTGTAGCACTTCTCATATTGTATGTGGATGACATACTATTGATGGGAAATGATATGGAATTCTTGGAAAGCATAAAGGCCTACTTGAACAAGTGTTTTTCAATGAAGGATCTTGGAGAAGCTGCCTACATATTAGGCATCAAGATCTATAGAGATAGATCGAGACGCCTCATTGGTCTTTCACAGAGTACGTACCTTGACAAGATATTGAAGAAGTTCAATATGGATCAGTCAAAGAAGGAGTTCTTGCCTGTGTTGCAAGGTACAAGATTGAGAACGGCTCAATGCCCGACCATGACAGAAGATAGAGAAAAGATGAGTGTCGTCCCCTATGCCTCGGCCATAGGGTCTATCATGTATGCCATGCTGTGTACCAGACTTGATGTAAATCTTGTCGTAAGTTTGGTAGGAAGGTACCAAAGTAATCCCGGCATGGAACATTGGACAGCGGTCAAGAATATACTGAAGTAACTGAAAAGGACTAAGGATATGTTTCTCGTTTATGGAGGTGACGTGGAGCTCGTCATAAAGGGTTACGTCGATGCTAGCTTCGACACAGATCTGGATGACTCCAAGTCACAAACCAGATACGTGTATATTTTGAATGGTGGGGCAGTCAGCTGGTGCAGTTGCAAGCAAAGCGTCGTGGCGGGATCTACATGTGAAGCAGAGTACATGGCAGCCTCGAAGGCAGCACAAGAAGCAATCTGGGTGAAGGAGTTCATTACCGACCTAGGAGTTATTCCAAATTCGTCGGGCCTAATGACTCTCTTCTATGACAACACTGGAGCTATTGCCATTGCCAAGGAGCCCAGGTTTCACAGGAAGACCAGGCATATCAAGCGTCGCTTCAACTCCATTCATGAAAATGTTCAAAATGGAGACACTGATATTTGTAAAGTGCATATGGACCTGAATGTCGCAGATCCGTTG
The DNA here is from genome assembly GCF_018294505.1 of Triticum aestivum. Classification (NCBI taxonomy): domain Eukaryota; kingdom Viridiplantae; phylum Streptophyta; class Magnoliopsida; order Poales; family Poaceae; genus Triticum; species Triticum aestivum. The sequence goes on from NC_057797.1 coordinate 103,182,740, forward strand.
ACTAAACCTCTCCCTCGAGCAAAACATGATCAACACCAGAACTCTATGGGTGTTCGATTCATCACAATGTAACTAGATTATTGACTCTAGTGCAAGTGGGAGACTGTTGGAAATATGCCCTAGAGGCAATAATAATATGGTTATTATTATATTTCCTTGTTCATGCTAATTGTCTATTGTTCATGCTATAATGGTGTTATCCGGAAATTGTAATACATGTGTGAATATATAGACCACAACATGTCCCTAGTAAGCCTCTAGATGACTAGCTCGTTGATCAATAGATGGTTACGGTTTCCCGACCATGGACATTGGATGTCATTGATAACGGGATTGCACCATTAGGAGAATGATGTGATGGACAAGACCCAATCCTAAGCATAGCACAAGATCGTGTAGTTCGTTCGCTAGAGCTTTTCTAAGTGTCAAGTATCATTTCCTTAGACCATGAGATTGTGCAACTCCCGGATACCGTAGGAGTGCTTTGGGTGTGCCAAACGTCACAACGTAACTGGGTGGCTATAAAGGTACACTACAGGTATCTCCGAAAGTGTATGTTGGGTTGGCATGAATCGAGACTGGGATTTGTCACTCCGTATGATGGAGAGGTATCTCTGGGCCCACTCAGTAATGCATCATCATAATGAGCTCAGTGTGACTAAGTAGTTGGTCTCGGGATGATGTGTTACGGAACGAGTAAAGTGACTTGCCGGTAACGAGATTGAACAAGGTATTGGGATACCGAAGACCGAATCTCGGGGAAGTAACATACCGATTGACAAAGGGAATTGCATACAGGATTGATTGAATCCTCGACATCGTGGTTCATCCGATGAGATCATCGTGGAATATGTAGGAGCCAACATGGGTATCCAGATCCCTCTATTGGTTATTGGCCGGAGAGTTATCTCGGTCATGACTGCATGGTTCCCGAACCCATACGGTCTACACACTTAAGGTTCGGTGACGTTAGGGTTGTGGAGATATTAGTATGTGGTAACACGAAAGTTGTTTGGAGGTAAAGATTTATATATAGGAAGACCAGTTTCGGCCACCGGGAAAGTTTCAGGGGTCACCGGTATTGTACCGGGACCACCGGAAGGGTCCCGGGGGTCCACCGGGTGGGGCCACCTATCCTGGAGGGCCCCATGGGCTGAAGTGGGAAGGGAACCAGCCCCTGGTGGGCTGGTGCGCCCCCCTTGGGCCTCCCCCTGCGCCTAGGGTTAGAAACACTAGGGATGGGGGTGCCTCCACTTGGCTTGGGGGCCAAGCCACCCCCTTGGCCCCCCATCTAGATGGGATCTAGAGGGGTCGGCGCCCCCCTGGTCCCTATATATAGTGGAGGGGAGGGAGGGAAGCCGCACCCAAGTCCCTGGCGCCTCCCTCTCCCTCCGTGACACCTCTCCCTCTCGTTGGTGCTTGGCGAAGCCCTGCCGAGATCCCGCTGCTTCCACCACCACGCCGTCGTGCTGCTGGATCTCCATCAACCTCTCCTCTCCCCTTGCTGGATCAAGAAGGAGGAGACGTCTCTCCCAACCGTACGTGTGTTGAACGCGGAGGTGCCATCCGTTCGGCGCTCGGTCATCGGTGATTTGGATCACGACGAGTACGACTCCATCAACCCCGTTCTCTTGAACGCTTCCACTCGCGATCTACAAGGGTATGTAGACGCACTCCTCTTCCCCTCGTTGCTAGATGACTCCATAGATTAATCTTGGTGATGCATAGATTTTTTTAAATTTCTGCTACGTTCCCCAACAAATCCTACCTAGTGATCCTCTCCTCGTCGCCCTGTTAGAGAGCGATCACCGGGTTGGATCTGGCACTTAAAGGGTGTGTTTTATTAAGTATCCGGTTCTAGTTGTCATAAGGTCAAGGTACAACTCTAGGTCATCCTTTTACCGAGGGACATGGCTATTCGAATAGATAAACTTCCCCGCAGGGGTGCACCACATAACCCAACACGCTCGATCCCCTTTGGCTGGACACACTTTCCTGGGTCATGCCCGGCCTTGGAAGATCAACACGTCACAGCCCCACCTAGGCACAACAGAGAGGTCAGCACGCCGGTCTAAATCCTATGTGCGCAGGGGTCTGGGCCCATCGCCCATTGCACACCTGCACGTTGTGTACGCTGCCGGTGAGTAGACCTAGCGACCTCCATTACAAAGGAAGCTGCCTTACGCGGTCCATGTAATGCCCTCGATGCGGCTATAGCTCCCACGTGTCGAGGCACGACTTAGAGGCATAACCGCATTGAAAGCAATGTCGCAAGTCAGGCAATCATTACAACATCCCATGTAATACATAATAAAAGGGGGAGATAACATAGTTGGCTTACACTCGCCACGTCACATCAGAGTACATAAATAACATCCATCAAACAAACACTCATGGCCCGACTACGGCGCCAAAATAGAAAAGACCCCCAACATGCGACAAGGTCCTGAATCGATAACCCCAACTAGGCACCACTACTGATCATCCGGAAAAGAAACATAGTATCGCTGAGAGTCCTCGTCGAACTCCCACTGAAGCTCGTAATCGTCAACTGGAGCAGAAACACCTGGACCTGCATCTGGAGTTGTAGTATATGTGAGCCACAGGGACTCAGCAATCTCACACCCACGCGATCAAAACTATTTAAGCTCATGGGAATGGATAAGACAAATATATGTGGAGCTGCAGCAAGCGACTAGCATATGTGGTGGCTAACCTATACGCAAAAGAGAGCGAGAAGAGAAGGCGAAGCACGAGCGAGAAGCTAAAGGAACATCCTGCGCAAGCATAACTCCAACACCGTGTCCACTTCCCGGACTCCGCCGAGAAGGGGCCATCACGGTAACACACACGGTTGAATCATTTTAATTAAGTTTAGTTCAAGTCATCTACAACCGGACATTAACAAATTCCCATCCGCCCATAACCGCGGGCACGGCTTTCGAAAGATCAATCCCTGCAGGGGGTCCCAACTTAGCCCATAACATGCTCTCACGGTCAACGAAGGAATAGACCTCCACCCAAGACACACCGATCAGACTCGGTATCTCGGTACAACAAGATGATTCGACAGGTTAAAACAAGTCCAGCAACACCGCCCGAATGTGCCGACAAATCCCGATAGGAGCTGCACATATCTCTTTCTCAGGGCACGCTCGGATAGGTCAAGCTACGAGTAAAACCAAACCTCAAGTTTCCCCGAGGTGGCCCCGCAGGCTGCCTGGTTCGGACCAACACTCAGAGGAGCACTGGCCCGGGGGGGGGGGTTAAAATAAGATGACCCTCGGGCTCCGGAAACCCAAGGGAAAAAGAGGCTAGGTGGCAAATGGTAAAACCAATGTTGGGCATTGCTGGAAAAGCTTTAATCAAGGCGAACTATCAAGGGGTTCCCATTATAGCCCAACCGCGTAAGGGACGCACAATCCGGGAACATAACACCGATATGACGGAAACTAGGGCGGCAAGAGTGGAACAAAACACTAGGCGAGAGGCCGAGCCTTCCACCCTTTACCAAGTATATAGATGCATTAAGATAACATAGCAATATAATGATATCCCAACAAGCAATATAAATGTTCCAACAAGGAACGGCTCCAATCTTCACCTGCAACTAACAACGCTATAAGAAGGGCTGAGCAAAGCGGTAACATAGCCAATCAATGGTTTGCTAGGACAATGGTGGGTTAGAGGTTCAACATGGCAATTGGGAGGCTGACAAGCAAATGGTAGGCATCGTAGCATTGGCAAAGCAAAAGAGCGAGCAAACTAGCATAGCAAAGATAGTAGTGATTTCGAGGGTATGATCATCTTGCCTGCACAGTTGTCAGAGTTGACTGGATCCTCACAAGCAAACTCAACGGGCTCCTCGGTAGCGAACTCGTCTCCCGGCTCTACCCAAAGACAAACAAGCAACAAGGACACAATCAACCACGGGCAAGACCAAGCAATATGATGAAATGACGATATGCTATGCGGGATGCGATGCGGGATGCAAAATGCAAGATATGACAGGAAATGCATGAACCTGGCATCAACTTGGAAAACCAAGTGTGCCACTGGATAGAGGGGATGAAATCGCTTGAAAACGATATAAAGATCATAGGAATCGGAGCTACGGTTTGGAAATGGCAAGCGTTTTAAGATACGACACCGGTATGCGACTTACAGCAAGTAGGCATCTAAATGCAACGGAATGAACATGCTACAGCCACCAAACATGAAAACAAAATACATGGCAGTGATGTACACAAGATGGTTGACAAAACACTAGCACTGAGCCATAGGCAAATTCATCCATTAAGAGGTTCAAACAAGCATGGCTAAAACGCAAATGCAAAACAGATTTCAGACTTAGTGAAATTAACACTAGTCTGAAATTTCAGATCACGATGCTCTCTTCGGAGCAGCAAAACAACATGATACAAAACCTGAACATGACAAGTAAGAACATGGCATGGAGCTACTCAACAAGCTTAATAAAACACCCAAAGTGACCTGGGGCCAAAAGGGTTCACAAAATACTCTACCGAGCTCACGAACATCGCTCGAACACAATCAGTTTTCAGACTTAGTGAAAACTGAGACATGCTGAAATTTAACTCACGAAGGCATGTAAACGAGCTCGATGCACTCACTACGGTGCAAGTCATGGCAAGGAAAGCATATAACCAGCAAGAAGGCACAAAGTGCTAGCTACACATGGCAAGAACGAAGGCATAGCATGCATGGAACACTAACGGTAGCATCGGCGAAATCGCAAACAAGTTGACGATCTGCCCAGATTAACAACGAAGCAAAAGTTGAGCTCGATTGAGTCAACCTAGAGCACTCCACAAATGCCAACAAAGACATGGATGGATAGAGCATGACATAAATATCAAAACTCCCTTACTGATCATCCTCAAAAGAGGCACGGATCACTAGGAAACAAGCTGGACATATAGCATCATGAACTAAAATATCCCAGACTTAGCGAAAATCACTAAGTCCCTGAAATCTGCAATCTCAGGTACCTCTCTTCGCAAGCTTGCACAAGACAACACACACATCCTAAAAATGCATGGGTGGCACCTCTGGAAAGAAGACAAAATGCTTCACAATACATCCCAAAGGGGCACAGGCATATCATGCACGGATTAAACATAGCAAAAATGACAAAAGTGCATGATGAACTAACGGTTCTGCACTTTAACTCACGAAGCCTCCTTCTAACAGCATTTTGGGTATCAAGATGACCTCAAATGCAAATGATGCAATGGAATGAAATGATGTACATGTCGAGGCGAAGATTTTGATATATCATATGCCCAAAACGGAGCTACGGTTGCGGAGATACAAGCAATCAAAGAATGCATAAAAATTAGGGTTTCGGGGGAGAGAAGTCAACCGATGCCCAGATCCAGATCTGGATCGGCACGCTTCCCGAGGCGGCGCCGGAGACACTGTAGCAGGGCGCGCGCGACGAGGTTCGTCGGCGCCGGAACCGAGGCCGCCGGCGTAGGGGGAGGCGGTGGCCGGCGACGAGGGGCGGCGAGGTGGCCCGGCGAGGCCGGCCGCGGGCGAGGGCGCGGCCCCGGAGGCGCGGGCGCGCGGCGAGGAGCGGACGGGCGGCGGGGCCCGGCGCGGCGGCGGCCGGTGCGGTGGCGGCGACGGCGCCGGTCGCCGGAGGTCGGGGAGGCGGCGGCGCCCGAGAGGAGGAAGAGGCGCGGGGGCGCGGGCTCGCGGGGGCCCCTCCTGGGCCTCCCGGGCCGGGACGGCGGCGGCGATGCGGTCCCGCGGGGACACGTGGCGGCGGCGGGTTGGATGGCGGCGGCGGGCGGACGATGTCCGGCCGGGGGCGGACACGTCCGTCGGCGCGGATCTGGCGGGGATGTTTTTTTTAGGGTTTCGGGGAGAGGGAGAGATCCGAAAACGGAGGGGTGTATATATAGGCATAGAGGGAGCTAGGAGAGTCCAAATGAGGTGCGGTTTTCGCCCACACGATCGTGATCGAACGCTCTAGGACATGGAGCAGAGTTTGGTGGGTTTTGGGCCAAATTTGGGGGGTGTTGGGCTGCAACACACACGAGGCCTTTTCGGTCCCTCGGTTAACCGTTGGAGTATCAAACGAAGTCCAAATGACCCGAAACTTGACAGGCGGTCTACCGGTAGTAAACCAAGGCCGCTTGGCAAGACTCGGTCCAATCCGGAAATGTTTAAACCCCACACAAGAAAGAAAGGTAGAAATGACCACCGGAGGAGAACGAAACGCCGGAATGCAAAACGGACAACGGGGAAAATGCTCGAATGCATGAGATGAACATGTATGCAAATGCAATGCACGTGATGACATGATAAGAGATGCACGAAAAAGAAAACAACACACGGAGACAAAGACCCAAACCCGAGAAATAAATATAACTTAGCGCCAGGGACGGCAAGAGTTGGATACAAATATGGAAAGTATATCTGGGGCGTTACAACACTCCACCACTACGAAAAGATCTCGTCCCGAGATCTAGGACTGAAAGAACTCCGGGTACTCAGAACGGAGGTGATCCTCGCGTTCCCAGGTAGCTTCACGGTCGGAATGGTGTGACCACTTGACTTTGAGAAATTTGATTGACTTGTTGCGAGTCTTGCGTTCAGTCTCTTCGAGAATAGCAACTGGGTGCTCACGATAGGAGAGATCTTCTTGGAGCTCAATGTCCTCGAAGTTGACGGTGCGGTCAGGAGTCTTGAAGCACTTTCGAAGCTGAGAGACATGGAACACATCATGAACATTTGCAAAGTTTGAAGGAAGCTCGAGTTGATAGGCGAGGTCGCCTCTCTTGCTGACAATCTTGAAAGGTCCCACGTATCTAGGGGCAAGCTTCCCTTTGATACCGAAGCGACGAGTACCTTTCATGGGAGAGACGCGGAGGTAAACATGATCTCCGATCTCGAAAACCAGATCACGGTGCTTACTATCATAGTAGCTCTTCTGGCGGGACTGGGCTGCTTTGAGGTTATCACGAATGACTTTGCACATCTCTTCTGCTTCTGTGATTAAGTCATTACCCAGCAGCTGACGTTCACCGGTTTCAGACCAGTTGAGAGGGGTACGGCACTTCCTGCCATACAGAATTTCAAAGGGGGCCTTGCCCGAACTTGCTTGAAAGCTGTTGTTGTATGAGAATTCAGCATAAGGAAGACAATCCTCCCACTTCATGCCGAAGGAGATCACACAAGCCCTGAGCATATCTTCAAGAATTTGGTTGACACGCTCGACTTGACCGCTTGTTTGAGGATGGAAAGCTGTGCTGAAGCGGATGTTGGTGCCCATGGCCTTCTGAAAAGAATCCCAAAACTTGGAGGTAAAGATGCTGCCACGGTCTGAAGATATCACTTGAGGAATACCGTGCAGAGAGACAATGCGAGAGGTATAGAGTTCCGCCAATTGAGCTGCAGTGATTGACTCTTTGATAGGCAGAAAATGAGCCACTTTGGTGAGCTTGTCGATGACAACGAAGATAGCATCATTGCCACGCTTGGACTTTGGAAACCCAGTCACGAAGTCCATTTCAATATGGTCAAACTTCCATTCTGGAATGGCAAGAGGTTGGAGGAGACCAGCTGGCCTTTGGTGTTCTGCCTTCACTCTTCTGCAGACATCACATTCGTTCACGAATTGAGCGATCTCGCGCTTCATTCGAGTCCACCAATAAGCTTGCTTGAGGTCCTGATACATCTTCGTACTACCAGGGTGGATGGAGAGGAGAGAGTTGTGAGCCTCGTTCATGATCACCTTACGGAGTTCACCTTTGGGCACAACAATTCGATCCTCGAAGAAGAGAGTGTCCTTGTCATCAAGTCGGTAGCACTTGTACTTGGACTGACTCTTTGCAATACCAATCTTCACCTTCTTCACCATAGCATCAAGAAGTTGGGCTTGGCGAATCTGGTCTTCTAAGGTAGGAGAGACTTGAAGGTTGGCGAGGAAACCTTGAGGAACAACTTGCAGATTAAGTTTGCGGAAAGCTTCACAAAGCTCGGGTTGATAAGGCTTGAGAATCAGACTGTTGCAATATGCTTTTCTGCTCAAAGCGTCAGCAATCACATTAGCCTTGCCTGGAGTATACTCGATACTCGGATTGTACTCTTGAATCATTTCGACCCATCGAGTCTGCCTGAGGTTGAGATTAGGCTGAGTGAAGATGTACTTGAGACTCTTGTGATCAGTGAAAATATCCACTTTCCTTCCCAATAGAAGATGTCTCCAAGTCAACAAAGCGTGTACAACTGCCGCCAACTCGAGATCATGAGTGGGGTAGTTCTTCTCATTAGGTTTCAACTGGCGAGAGGTATAAGCAACAACTTTCTTCTCTTGCATCAGTACAGCACCGAGACCTTGGAGAGAGGCATCACAAAAGACCTCGTACGGCTTGGTTTCATCAGGTGGAGTCAGAACTGGAGCAGTGATCAATTTCTCTTTCAAAGTGTTGAAAGCAATATCACACTCCGGAGACCAAACGTACTTGACGTGCTTCTGAAGAAGATTTGAGAGAGGCTTGGCGATCTTAGAAAAGTTTTCAACGAATCTTCTGCAATAGCTTGCGAGACCGAGGAAACTGCGGAGTTGCTTTACATTCTGAGGAGGTTCCCAATTCACAATTGCAGACACCTTCTCAGGATTCACGGAAATGCCCTTGGCGGAGATGATATGACCAAGATAAAGAACCTCATCGAGCCAAAATTCACACTTGGAGAACTTGGCGTAGAACTGATGTTCTCTGAGCTTGTCAAGAACCAAACGCAAGTGCTTGGCATGATCTTTCTTGTTCTTCGAGAAAACCAGAATGTCGTCGAGATAGACCAGAACGAATTCATTGGTGTAGGGGTTGAAGATGAAGTTCATCATGCGAGAGAACGTCGGAGGAGCGTTGGCGAGGCCAAAAGACATGACGGTGTATTCATATGAACCAAAGCTTGTTCTGAACGCCGTCTTGGGAATATCTTGCTCACGAATACGAATCTGATGATAACCCATACGGAGATCAAGCTTGGAGAATACTTGAGCACCCTTGAGTTGTTCGAACAGCTCATTGATGTTGGGAAGTGGGTATTTGTTCTTGATGGTCTTCTTGTTTACTGGACGGTAATCAACACAAAGTCGACTCGATCCATCCTTCTTCTTCACAAAAAGAACACCACAACCCCACGGAGAAGTACTAGGCCGAATGAGACCCAATCTTTCTTGCTCATCGAGTTGTTTCTTCAGCTCCTTCAACTCTTCGGGGCCGAGCTTGTAAGGACGTTTGCACACAGGTTCCGTGCCAGGCTCAAGTTCAATAACGAATTCAACTGGCCGGTGCGGAGGCATTCCTGGGAGCTCTTCTGGAAAGACGTCTTGATATTCGCAAACGACAGGAATTTGAGAGATAGCATCCAATTCACCCTTCTCATTGAGAGAAAACAACCGGATGGAATTATCCCGAGCGGCAAAGACAATGACATCCTCAGACGAATGAGTCAGTTGAATCTGCCTGGCTGCACAATCAAGCTGAGCTTTATGCTTAGAGAGCCAGTCCATCCCGAGAATAAGATCGATATCGGAGTTACCAAGAACCATAGGAGAAGCAAGAAACTTGAAATCGCCCATCGTGATAGCGACATCTGGCACCTCCAGACTTGCGCTCAAACGTTTGCCAGGAGAAATGATATCCATATGTTTACCCAAAAGAGAAGAAACGAACTCATGCTTGGTAAAAAAATGGCTTTGACATGAAACAATGCGATGCACCCGTGTCAAAAAGAACTTTTGCAGGAATATCATTAATAGGAAGGTTACCCATAATGACATCTGAAGAATCCTCAGCCTGAGCTGCATTCAGCATATTGACCTTGGCGTGCTTGGGATTGTGCTTGACCACAGCTGTACTTGCCGATCTGACAGGAGGAGGAGGAGGAAGACGCCTCTGGTTGGTACACTTGTTGGCATAGTGACCCTTCTGTTGGCACTTGTTGCACGTGACCTCTGAAAGCGGACGGTGATACGGAGCACTCGGTCTTGGAGCTTGAGACGAAGCCTTGTTCTGAAAGCCTGGGTTGGGTGGGTGGGAGAAACCACTGCCACCTTTGCTCTTCTGCTGATAGGCTGACGGAACGGAGGAGGAGGAAGCCAATACTTCTGCTGCTTGACCACTTGAGTAGAGGAAAGACGGAGTAACATCTTGGCACGCTTCCTGGAAGCATCACATCTCATCTGAGCAGCCTCTTGCTTCAGTGGCCATGTGTAGAACTCATCGTATCTCAACGGCTCAAAGAGGACAAGAGCGAGCTGAATTTCCTCACGAAGACCACCCCTGAACTGATAGATCATGCTCTTCTCATCAGGAACATCCTGCTTGGCAAAACGGGCGAGCTTCTGGAACAACTTGTTGTAGTCATAGACAGACAAAGAGCCTTGCTTCAGATTGCGGAATTCCTGACGCTTACTCTCAACCACACTTTGAGGGATGTGATGAGCGCGGAAATCTTGACGGAAATCGTCCCAAGTGATAACACGTCCACCTCTGGAATCCTTGTACTGCTGGAACCACTCTGCAGCCTGATCTTTGAGCTGGAAAGAAGCGAACTTGACGAAATCTTCAGGCCTGACGTTGCTGCATTCAAAATGCTTGCCCAGATCCACTAGCCAATCGTCAGCATCGGTAGCCTCAACACAACCGCTGAACGTCTTTGGGCCATTAGCAAGGAACTGGTTCAGAGTAGCAAAGTGGTGCTGATTATGGCCTTGATTCCCTTGACTGCCTTGATTGCGCTCTTGAAGGATTTGCATGATCAACTGTGTGTTTGCATTAGTAGCGGCCATCACAGCTTGCCATGCTTCCGGAGGAGGCGGAGGTGGAGGCGGATTAGGATTCGGAGTCGTGCGCGTTGGAGGAGCCATCCTGAACAGGTTGACCACCATTAGCACATAGATAGACAACAATATAGAAGCTGAATCCAACGGAATGAAAATTGCAACATATAGTCTTCACATCCGAACAAAATGAACGAATGCATTCCTCTTCAAATGATCACATATCCATAAATTGCGAAGCCACGAAGAATTAAGGTAGAGAAATAAATCAACAAGGTACGGATCAAGAACGAATAATCGGTAAGAAATCCCAATCTCAAACCAATATCCGTGGAAGAAGAACTAGAGCTACTAGATTTCCCACCTATGAAACTCCCGAACCTTTCCGGTTATGCAATCAGGTGTTGGGGATACAGGGGAAGCACAATATCTCACCCAAACTAGCAAATCCTACATCCAGCTGTATCCATCCTTCAACACATAACCAGGAAAACTTCGGAAATCATCTACCTCAACCTTCGAAAAGCATCCGTTATACAAGTTATGGCGATACTCCCGAACTCCCGCCCCAGTACTGGGTGGCGTCGAGGTTATCTCACCAACGAACTGCATAAAAGAGATTTTCGATGTCGGCGAACATATCTCAAGTATACCAGAATTGCAACGATGAAATTGTGACGACAACACCTCGGAGCTCAACTCCCCGGGACACTGCCACAACCCCTAAAGACAGGAGGCACCAAGAACAATGTTCTCGTCACAAAACCATCGGAACAAAACCAAGATACTCGCGTGAACCTAAAAAATTTTTAGTGAAATTTTAGAAGAGAAGAGTCAAAACTCTACGCCAGGATGCCTTACCAGAGCGATGAGGAGACTGGGAAGTAAAAAGAATTCCTAAGCTCTCCGATATATAATTCCTAAGGACTCAAAACATTTTTCTAGACACAACTCGGCTGCTAAAAACGATCAAGCAATGGGGCTCCTAAGGTCGGGGATGGCTCTGATTACCAACTTGTAACGCCCTCGATGCGGCTATAGCTCCCACGTGTCGAGGCACGACTTAGAGGCATAACCGCATTGAAAGCAATGTCGCAAGTCAGGCAATCATTACAACATCCCATGTAATACATAATAAAAGGGGGAGATAACATAGTTGGCTTACACTCGCCACGTCACATCAGAGTACATAAATAACATCCATCAAACAAACACTCATGGCCCGACTACGGCGCCAAAATAGAAAAGACCCCCAACATGCGACAAGGTCCTGAATCGATAACCCCAACTAGGCACCACTACTGATCATCCGGAAAAGAAACATAGTATCGCTGAGAGTCCTCGTCGAACTCCCACTGAAGCTCGTAATCGTCAACTGGAGCAGAAACACCTGGACCTGCATCTGGAGTTGTAGTATATGTGAGCCACAGGGACTCAGCAATCTCACACCCACGCGATCAAAACTATTTAAGCTCATGGGAATGGATAAGACAAATATATGTGGAGCTGCAGCAAGCGACTAGCATATGTGGTGGCTAACCTATACGCAAAAGAGAGCGAGAAGAGAAGGCGAAGCACGAGCGAGAAGCTAAAGGAACATCCTGCGCAAGCATAACTCCAACACCGTGTCCACTTCCCGGACTCCGCCGAGAAGGGGCCATCACGGTAACACACACGGTTGAATCATTTTAATTAAGTTTAGTTCAAGTCATCTACAACCGGACATTAACAAATTCCCATCCGCCCATAACCGCGGGCACGGCTTTCGAAAGATCAATCCCTGCAGGGGGGTCCCAACTTAGCCCATAACAAGCTCTCACGGTCAACGAAGGAATAGACCTCCACCCAAGACACACCGATCAGACTCGGTATCTCGGTACAACAAGATGATTCGACAGGTTAAAACAAGTCCAGCAACACCGCCCGAATGTGCCGACAAATCCCGATAGGAGCTGCACATATCTCTTTCTCAGGGCACGCTCGGATAGGTCAAGCTACGAGTAAAACCAAACCTCAAGTTTCCCCGAGGTGGCCCCGCAGGCTGCCTGGTTCGGACCAACACTCAGAGGAGCACTGGCCCGGGGGGGGGGTTAAAATAAGATGACCCTCGGGCTCCGGAAACCCAAGGGAAAAAGAGGCTAGGTGGCAAATGGTAAAACCAATGTTGGGCATTGCTGGAAAAGCTTTAATCAAGGCGAACTATCAAGGGGTTCCCATTATAGCCCAACCGCGTAAGGGACGCACAATCCGGGAACATAACACCGATATGACGGAAACTAGGGCGGCAAGAGTGGAACAAAACACTAGGCGAGAGGCCGAGCCTTCCACCCTTTACCAAGTATATAGATGCATTAAGATAACATAGCAATATAATGATATCCCAACAAGCAATATAAATGTTCCAACAAGGAACGGCTCCAATCTTCACCTGCAACTAACAACGCTATAAGAAGGGCTGAGCAAAGCGGTAACATAGCCAATCAATGGTTTGCTAGGACAATGGTGGGTTAGAGGTTCAACATGGCAATTGGGAGGCTGACAAGCAAATGGTAGGCATCGTAGCATTGGCAAAGCAAAAGAGCGAGCAAACTAGCATAGCAAAGATAGTAGTGATTTCGAGGGTATGATCATCTTGCCTGCACAGTTGTCAGAGTTGACTGGATCCTCACAAGCAAACTCAACGGGCTCCTCGGTAGCGAACTCGTCTCCCGGCTCTACCCAAAGACAAACAAGCAACAAGGACACAATCAACCACGGGCAAGACCAAGCAATATGATGAAATGACGATATGCTATGCGGGATGCGATGCGGGATGCAAAATGCAAGATATGACAGGAAATGCATGAACCTGGCATCAACTTGGAAAACCAAGTGTGCCACTGGATAGAGGGGATGAAATCGCTTGAAAACGATATAAAGATCATAGGAATCGGAGCTACGGTTTGGAAATGGCAAGCGTTTTAAGATACGACACCGGTATGCGACTTACAGCAAGTAGGCATCTAAATGCAACGGAATGAACATGCTACAGCCACCAAACATGAAAACAAAATACATGGCAGTGATGTACACAAGATGGTTGACAAAACACTAGCACTGAGCCATAGGCAAATTCATCCATTAAGAGGTTCAAACAAGCATGGCTAAAACGCAAATGCAAAACAGATTTCAGACTTAGTGAAATTAACACTAGTCTGAAATTTCAGATCACGATGCTCTCTTCGGAGCAGCAAAACAACATGATACAAAACCTGAACATGACAAGTAAGAACATGGCATGGAGCTACTCAACAAGCTTAATAAAACACCCAAAGTGACCTGGGGCCAAAAGGGTTCACAAAATACTCTACCGAGCTCACGAACATCGCTCGAACACAATCAGTTTTCAGACTTAGTGAAAACTGAGACATGCTGAAATTTAACTCACGAAGGCATGTAAACGAGCTCGATGCACTCACTACGGTGCAAGTCATGGCAAGGAAAGCATATAACCAGCAAGAAGGCACAAAGTGCTAGCTACACATGGCAAGAACGAAGGCATAGCATGCATGGAACACTAACGGTAGCATCGGCGAAATCGCAAACAAGTTGACGATCTGCCCAGATTAACAACGAAGCAAAAGTTGAGCTCGATTGAGTCAACCTAGAGCACTCCACAAATGCCAACAAAGACATGGATGGATAGAGCATGACATAAATATCAAAACTCCCTTACTGATCATCCTCAAAAGAGGCACGGATCACTAGGAAACAAGCTGGACATATAGCATCATGAACTAAAATATCCCAGACTTAGCGAAAATCACTAAGTCCCTGAAATCTGCAATCTCAGGTACCTCTCTTCGCAAGCTTGCACAAGACAACACACACATCCTAAAAATGCATGGGTGGCACCTCTGGAAAGAAGACAAAATGCTTCACAATACATCCCAAAGGGGCACAGGCATATCATGCACGGATTAAACATAGCAAAAATGACAAAAGTGCATGATGAACTAACGGTTCTGCACTTTAACTCACGAAGCCTCCTTCTAACAGCATTTTGGGTATCAAGATGACCTCAAATGCAAATGATGCAATGGAATGAAATGATGTACATGTCGAGGCGAAGATTTTGATATATCATATGCCCAAAACGGAGCTACGGTTGCGGAGATACAAGCAATCAAAGAATGCATAAAAATTAGGGTTTCGGGGGAGAGAAGTCAACCGATGCCCAGATCCAGATCTGGATCGGCACGCTTCCCGAGGCGGCGCCGGAGACACTGTAGCAGGGCGCGCGCGACGAGGTTCGTCGGCGCCGGAACCGAGGCCGCCGGCGTAGGGGGAGGCGGTGGCCGGCGACGAGGGGCGGCGAGGTGGCCCGGCGAGGCCGGCCGCGGGCGAGGGCGCGGCCCCGGAGGCGCGGGCGCGCGGCGAGGAGCGGACGGGCGGCGGGGCCCGGCGCGGCGGCGGCCGGTGCGGTGGCGGCGACGGCGCCGGTCGCCGGAGGTCGGGGAGGCGGCGGCGCCCGAGAGGAGGAAGAGGCGCGGGGGCGCGGGCTCGCGGGGGCCCCTCCTGGGCCTCCCGGGCCGGGACGGCGGCGGCGATGCGGTCCCGCGGGGACACGTGGCGGCGGCGGGTTGGATGGCGGCGGCGGGCGGACGATGTCCGGCCGGGGGCGGACACGTCCGTCGGCGCGGATCTGGCGGGGATGTTTTTTTTTAGGGTTTCGGGGAGAGGGAGAGATCCGAAAACGGAGGGGTGTATATATAGGCATAGAGGGAGCTAGGAGAGTCCAAATGAGGTGCGGTTTTCGCCCACACGATCGTGATCGAACGCTCTAGGACATGGAGCAGAGTTTGGTGGGTTTTGGGCCAAATTTGGGGGGTGTTGGGCTGCAACACACACGAGGCCTTTTCGGTCCCTCGGTTAACCGTTGGAGTATCAAACGAAGTCCAAATGACCCGAAACTTGACAGGCGGTCTACCGGTAGTAAACCAAGGCCGCTTGGCAAGACTCGGTACAATCCGGAAATGTTTAAACCCCACACAAGAAAGAAAGGTAGAAATGACCACCGGAGGAGAACGAAACGCCGGAATGCAAAACGGACAACGGGGAAAATGCTCGAATGCATGAGATGAACATGTATGCAAATGCAATGCACGTGATGATATGATAAGAGATGCATGAAAAAGAAAACAACACACGGAGACAAAGACCCAAACCCGAGAAATAAATATAACTTAGCGCCAGGGACGGCAAGAGTTGGATACAAATATGGAAAGTATATCTGGGGCGTTACAGTCCAACTCGGCACATGCCGCTCAATCACTAACGTCAAAAAGGCTTCGGCTGATACCACGACGTCGAGTGCCCATAACTGTTCCCGCGTAGTTGGTTAGTGCGTATAGGCCAGTGTACAGACTTAGATCAAATGCCAAGATCTCATTAAGCATGTTATTTAGAAGTAATCGCGGACGCCGACCAGGGCCAGGCCCATCTCTCCGCTAGGTGGTCTCAACCTGCCCTGTCGCTCCGCCACAAAGTAATAGCCGGGGGCCGTCGGGAACTCAGGCCCACCACTACCTGGATGGAACCACCTGTCCTTTCAGGCCCCACATCGAAATCACATGCGGGTACTCTACAAACCGACGCGACTTTTGTCACCACCTGTATAGTATGTACGTATGTATATATGTATATACCCATGATCATGAACCGATAGTATAGCATGGCAGACGGACAAGAATGTAGGGCCACTGATAGAATACTAGCATCCTATACTAAGCATTTATGATTGCAGGTAAGGGTAACAACTGTAGCAACAATGACAGGCTATGCAACAGAATAGGATTAATTGAAAGCAGTAACATGCTACACTACTCTAATGCAAGCAGTAGAGAGAAGGAATAGGCGATATCTGGTGATCAAGGGGGGCTTGCCTCGTTGCTCTGGCAAGGAGGGGTCGTCAACACCGTAGTCGTACTGGATAGCAGCGGCGTCCGTCTCATAGTCTACCGGAGAGAAGAGGGGGAAGAAACAATGAATACAATGCAAACAGATGCATATCGATGCATGGCATGACATTAAGCGGTGCTAGGTGTGCCCTAACGCGGTACTAGGTGATACCGGCGAAGGGGAGAAACATATGGGAAAGTATTCCCAGTGTTTTGCGTTTTCGGACAGATGAAACGGAGGTGGATTGTTGCACGTTTGCTATGCTAGGGGGATGTGGCGGACAAACAGACTGTGTATTCGGATTCGTCTCGTCGTTCTAAGCAACTTTCATGTATAAAGTATTTTCATCCGAGTTTTGGTTTATTTTATATGATTTTTCGAAGTTTTATTCATTTTTAAAATTATAATTAATTGAAAATTAAATAGCAATTTGCTATGAGTACACACTGAAGTGTACCCAGCAGAGTTGTTAGAGGCTGACAGTGGCCCTTCCTGACTGGTCAAACTGACCAAGGCGGGTCCACCTGTAATAGACAAAGTTATTTAACAGGGTTTAATTTAAACTAGAAGGGTTTATTAGTGGGGGTGGGCCCCATCTGGCAGTGACTAACTAATTAATAGTTTAAGTTTTAATTATAAAACTAGTTTCATTAAGCACGGGGGCCCACATGTCATTGGGTGCAACGCTAACCAGGGTTATTTATGAAGTGGGTTAATTAAAAGGGTTGGACCCACCTGTCAATAGTTCACTAGGTTTGTTTAATTAATCCCAAGTTAAGTTGGACATGGGTCCCATTTATCATTTACACATGGGTGGTAGTTTAGAGCCCAGCTTAGCGGATAAATACCATGGGGTCCACCTGTTAGTGGCCCATGGGGCGGTTCGAATAGTCGACCAGGCCGGCGAGGTAGAACACGGTGATGCCATGCGGGAGCACGCCAGAATCGCCCCTCTGGCTAGGAACGGGCGTGTGGTTGGGCGCGTCCGACAGCGTGGGAGGCGCCGCGTCGAACGGTGGTCGTGAAAAGTCGTCGGGGAGGCCAAGAACACTGCCTACGCTGACAGCAGGCGGCGGCCGGAGTTTGGCCCCGCGGCAAATGACGCCAAGGACGGCCTAATTGATCAAGGGGAGGGGGATGGACGGCAGCTCACAGTGGAGCTGAAGGGATGGCAGCATGCTCGACAGGGATCAAAGAGGCGGTCGAGGTTGAAGAAGGACGGCGGCGGCAACTTGGTGAAGCTCCTGCTCGCTGGTGTTGGCGTGGAGTCGAGGGGCAGCCCCTCGAAGCGTCGGCCTTCTCAGGGAGGTTGGTGGCCATGGGGTTCACGGCGATGCGGCATCGGGCGCGGTTGGGCGGTTGCGGGGAGAGGGAGAGACGCGAGGTTGGCAGAGGCAGAGGCCAGCACCACGGCCAAGGGGACGGGAAAAGCTAGTGCCGGGGCATGGCAGCGGTGCATCTTGGCAAAGGCAGCAGCGAACGGAGGGAGGAGAAGGTGTCAGGGGGGTTTAGGCATGGGGCATCTCGCATATGTGCATGCGACGACGCGAGGGATGGCGAGGGGAGCGAGAGCAGTGGGGTGAGTGGGGCGACGGGGGGTTTAGGGTTTG